>NC_047163.1:21281950-21573474 GCF_009819705.1 Hippoglossus hippoglossus | reverse complement strand
CCCTCTGCTGTGATCACATGCCCTAAAAATTAAACTTGTACTTTTACAAACTGCAGTTTTTCAGGCTTGCTTTGTGGCCTTCTGCAGCTAAATGTTTTAAGAGAGCCACAGTATCATTTTCACATTGTTCTTTAGTTAGAGCACAAATCATTAAATCATCAACATATTGTAAAAGTGCACTTCCTGGTGTTATCTCTAATGATCTTAAACTTTCCTTTAGTGCCTGGTTGTAAATGGTCAGTGATTCACAATAGCCTTGACGAAGGCATGTGAATGAATAACTTTCTCTGTTAGACGCAAACCAGTATTGGCTGTCTTTATTAATTCGAACGCTGAAAAATGCATTTGCCAGATCAACAACAGAGAACCATTTACTATCCCGCAGAACTTGCTAAAGGATTGTCTAAGAATTTGGAACAGACGGAGCGCATTGTTGTACTGCGGCGTTGACAACTTACAAATCTCGGATGAATCGCAAATCATCAGGTTGTGATTCATCAAAAATATGCTTGACCGGAAAAATCGAAGTGTGCAATAGTGAATCCTTGCAAGGAACAATTACACCTGCCCTCAATAGAGAGTTGAAAACTGGTGTAATACCATCGATGGCTTTCTGTTTCAGTGGATATTTGTCAGATCATGGTGTGATAACCACAGGTTCCATGTTTTAAATTAAACCCACTTCATGATTACCTTGAGCCCTTGAAATGTTGTTTGCATAATGTAAATATACATATGCATATTGGGCATCTATATGTGTGTCTGGTACCAGTTAAACAGTCCTGAATCTGTGAACAACAGATGTAAATCATTTTCTAAACATTTTCAAAAAAGAATTATACCATAGGATCTGATGTCTTTTCCCAAACGTCAGCATTGACACATTTTTTTTTTTTTTATCCACGGTCCCAAGTCTTGCCATTCATCATTTTTGTGTTTTGACAGCAAGACATGTGAGTGTGAATCAGGAACGTCAAAAAAGGAAAGCATCCTCTGAATATCTACGAAGGGACTGAGAGGGTGACTTATTTTCTGGTTTGAGTAAAATTACAGAAACAGCACATCTATGTTCATTCCAGAACATGCAACTTAGCGTTAAATTCTCTTTCACACAACTTTCTTCACAACTTTCTCTAAACCATCTTTTTTTTTTTTTTTCAAAACATGCATCTCTCCCTTCATGTTTGAGTGCAGTGCAGTGTAAATCTTCTGGATGCATACACGTGGTGTCTGTTCTTAGTGTGACTGAATGTGCCTTATCCACTAGATCTGTGTTGATTGATGTGACAACAGATGAACAGAGCTTCCATTCATACACATATAACAGTGAAGCAACATTACACTTAATGCACGTGTAAATCTGTGGTGGATCCAGATCAGCCGTTCGGATCACTATGACTCCTGAAACTATAAAAATATCCAAAAGACACATTACATCTCTTCCCATCAAATTAATTGGATAACATGAGGATAGCAAAAATGAACACTTGGATTTTTCAGTGATGCCTCATATTATATATTATATTATAATATCAGGGCGTACATGATTACCACGGTGCTTCCTGAATCTAACACAGATCTAACAACTCATTTGCTCATCTTAGGATGTGTGTCAAACATATCACTCTTGATGACAGAATGTGTTGCTCCTAAATCTAAAAGGAATATAATCTCATTCCCTAGCACTGTGAGTGTGTGCGTTGGCATATTAGCATATACATCTCATTGATATTTAACATATGTTCCTATCAGTAGTTTGTCTTTCTTTTCTAAAAAAAATCGTTTACTTCTGTGATAAGTTTGTGTTGGTGTGGTGCATTCACCCTCTTGATGTGTGAGGTGTTCCTCACGGTATCGTTCAAAGTTGCTGGTTCCTCCCTCTCCTCCATCCCCGCCTCGGTTCAATCAGCTTTGTAAAGTTGCTGTGTCTTCAGACAATTTCTTGCCCAATGTCCCTTCTCTCCACAGTGAAAACAAATGTCCCAATCATCATTCCATTTGCCGTCTCCCCTTCTTCCTTGAAATCCTCTTCTTTTGCATCTGCGATGTACCTCTGAACATTGTCAGTGAAGCTTTATGCAGATCAGTCTCTCTTTTCTTCTTCTTTTCTTCATCTTTAATTAACTTCTTTGCATCAACGGCATGTGTTTTTATTAAGTTCTTCCCAAGTCCCACTTGATGCCTGTACGTTTTAACAGGCTGGCAACATCAGGTCACTTCAACCGTCGCGATTTGGGCTGGATCCTGTCCCAGTCCATATTGCCCCTTGTCTGGTGCGAGGTGAAGAGAGGAGTTGCGGATCTGGAATGTTCTTAGCTGGTATGTTCCGCTGCCTGCGGAACATCTGCTTCTGGTGGAGCTTGGTGTTGTTCTGGTTGTCGTCTTCTCGGCGGGGAAGAGTCGAGGTCGGAAACCTGCATTTTGAGACACTGAGACATTTGTGAGGTGTTATCTGTCCCTGCCAGTGTGTGTTTTCTGTCCCTTTGATGCAATTCTTCTAACCACATTCCACATACCTTCCTATCTGCCTGAAATGTAAGATTTTACTTTTCTGGCCTGACTTACTTTTTTCTTTCTCCTCTAGCTTCAGTCTCAGCTGCCTTATACTAAAACACCCCCCAGTTGGAAACCCACATTCTTTCATCCACACTTGTATCACACTTAGTGCTGTGTCACCATAGTTCCTTCGCATGACGTTCATATTAGGATTACTCAGATCAGTTCCATTATTCAAATCATCAAATTTTTCATTTACCTATGTAAAGAAAAAATGTTTTTATTAAGAATTAGTTACCTTAAGTTTTCAATCAATCTCCAAAACGCTATCGTAAGGAGCAAAAAGGAAACTCAGTAATATAAACATCCTCAAAATATTGTAATATCCCCTATATAATATAACCAATAGTAATTTCCTTTTACTAACTTGGTCACTGGTAATTTCTCAATTTGGCTCTTTTTTTTTTTTCTTTTTTTTTTAAATACACTTTCAAAAATCCTGACCAACATGAATCATAGTGCCTTAAAGAAGTTCTCTATATAGCGTGCTTTTGGTGAGTTGCCTGACACAATGCAAATACAACTCAGTATTATGTCCTCTCTGTGGTTGCAGTCGAAACAACTCTATAAAGGTACCTCGTCAGTCTACCTTCCAGGTTTCTACTAAACCTTGGTTAAAAATTAGCGGGGTCTTTCACCCGACTGGAGGATCCAATCCTCATAGACCAACTTCTTCGTAACACTATTTTTGCTGATTAAAAATAATAAACAGAAATACACTTGAAATCTCAGATCCTCACCAGATAGATCGCAGCGCTGAGACGATCCGGGCTCGGGTCTCGGTCCCTGCATCTCACCCGTCCTAATGGGGAGGTTAAGGTTGGAAACTTTTTTCCCAAGAAGATCACTCAACCATAGACACCGAGTCCAGATGCGTCCAGTCGTGCGATCCCACTTCTGACACCAAATTGTGATGGAAATCTGGAAATACAAGAGGCTGGAAACACCAAAGTTATCCACGTGTATTTTAATAGGGGCTTTCTGCAGAAAGGATCAACACAGAGAGTCACAAGGATCTCAGAGTGAAGATGCAGGACACTCAAATGCAAGCATCTTATATAGGAGGACTAAGGCTGTCTCTCAGAACCAGTTAAGACTGGTTCTGTAGGCGCAGGAGAGAGAGGAATCTAAACACAAACAACTGATTTACATTTGTTTCCTAAGGAGATAAGCAGACATACATTCCGTTCTTTGGAGGGTAAATAAGTGGCAAAAGGGTCTGGCAGTTTTCAGGTCATCAACAGTTCAGACCATAAAACAGCTCAGGTCATAAAGCATTTAGACAGGGCTGCAAAAGTTACTCTTCAACTATAAAATAGGTTTCAACAACACTTAGTTAATTTTTCCAGTACAGATGATAGATAGATGATAGATAGATGATAGATGATAGATAGATAATAGATAGATAGATAGATAGATAGATAGATAGATGATAGATGATAGATAGATGATAGATAGATAATAGAAAGATAGATGATAGATAGATAATAGATGAAAGATAGATGATAGATGATAGATGAAACAGATGATAGATGATAGATGATAGATAGATAATAGATGAAAGACAGAAGTTAGATGATAGATGATAGAAAGATAATAGATGAAAGATAGAAGATAGATGAAAGATAGATGATAGAATGATAGATGATAGAATGCTAGAATGATAGAATGCTAGATAGATGATAGGTAGATGATAGATGATAGATAGAAAGATAGATAGATAATAGAAAGATAGATGATAGATGATAGATAGATGATGGAAAGATAGATGATAGAATGACAGATGATAGATAGATGATAGATAGATGATAGATAATAGATAGATAGATGATAGATAGATAATAGATAGATAGATGACAATAGATAGATGATGATAGAAAGATAGATAGATGATAGATGATAGATGATAATAGATAGATGATAGAAAGATAGATGATAGAAAGATAGATGATAGATAGATGATAGATAGATCATAGATAGATAGATGATAGATGATAGATAGATTATAGATGATAGATGATAAGATGATAGATAGATGATAGATAGATAGATGATAGATAGATAGATGATAGATAGATGATAGATAGATAATAGAAAGATAGATGATAGATGATAGATAGATAATAGATGAAAGATAGATGATAGATGATAGATGAAACATAGATGATAGATAAATAGATGAAAGACAGAAGATAGATGATATATGATAGATGATAGAAAGATAATAGATGAAAGATAGAAGATAGATGAAAGATAGATGATAGAATGATAGATGATAGGTAGATGATAGATGATAGATGATAGATAGATGATAGAAAGATAGATGATAATAGATAGATAGATGATAGAAAGATAGATGATAGATGATAGATAGATGATAGATAGATGATAGATAGATGATAGATGATAGAATGAAACATAGATGATAGATAAATAGAATGAAAGACAGAAGATAGATGATATATGATAGATGATAGAAAGATAATAGATGAAAGATAATAGAAAGATAGATAGATGATAGAAAGATAGATGATAGAATGATAGGTAGATGATAGATAGATGATAGAAAGATAGATGATAATAGATAGATAGATAGATGATAGAAAGATATAGATAATAGAAAGATAGATGATAGATGATAGATAGATAATAGATGATAGATAGATGATGGCAAGATAGATGATAGAATGACAGATGATAGATGATAGATAGATAATAGATAGATAGATGATAGATGATACATAGATAATAGATAGATGATAGATAGATGATAGATGATAGATAGATAGATAGATAGATGATAGATAGATGATAGATAGATAATAGAAAGATAGATGATAGATAAATAGATGAAAGATAGATGATAGATGATAGATGAAACAGATGATAGATGATAGATGATAGATAGATAATAGATGAAAGACAGAAGTTAGATGATAGATGATAGAAAGATAATAGATGAAAGATAGAAGATAGATGAAAGATAGATGATAGAATGATAGATGATAGAATGATAGAATGATAGATAGATGATAGGTAGATGATAGATGATAGATAGATGATAGAAAGATAGATAGATAATAGAAAGATAGATGATAGATGGATGATGGAAAGATAGATGATAGATAGATGATAGATAGATGATAGATAGATGATAGATAATAGATAGATAGATGATAGATAGATAATAGATAGATAGATGACAATAGATAGATGATGATAGAAAGATAGACAGATGATAGATGATAGATGATAATAGATAGATGATAGAAAGATAGATGATAGAAAGATAGATGATAGATAGATGATAGATAGATCATAGATAGATAGATGATAGAAAGATAGATGATAGATAGATGATAGATGATAGATGATAGATAGATGATAGATAATAGATAGATGATAGATAGATGATAGATAGATGATAAGATGATAGATAGATGATAGATGATAGATAGATAGATGATAGATAGATAGATGATAGATAGATGATAGATGATAGATAGATAATAGAAAGATAGATGATAGATGATAGATAGATAATAGATGAAAGATAGATGATAGATGATAGATGAAGATAGATGATAGATGATAGATAATAGATGAAAGACAGAAGATAGATGATAGATGATAGAAAGATAATAGATGAAAGATAGAAGATAGATGAAAGATAGATGATAGAATGATAGATGATAGGTAGATGATAGATGATAGATGATAGATAGATGATAGAAAGATAGATGATAATAGATAGATAGATGATAGAAAGATAGATGATAGATGATAGATGGATAATAGATGAAAGATAGATGATAGATGATAGATGAAACATAGATGATAGATAAATAGATGAAAGACAGAAGATAGATGATATATGATAGATGATAGAAAGATAATAGATGAAAGATAGATGAAAGATAGATGATAGAATGATAGGTAGATGATAGATAGATGATAGAAAGATAGATGATAATAGATAGATAGATAGATGATAGAAAGATATAGATAATAGAAAGATAGATAGATGATAGAAAGATATAGATAATAGAAAGATAGATGATAGATGATAGATGATAGATAGATAATAGATGATAGATAGATGATGGCAAGATAGATGATAGAATGACAGATGATAGATGATAGATGATAGATAGATAATAGATAGATAGATGATAGATGATACATAGATAATAGATAGATGATAGATAGATGATAGATGATAGATAGATAGATAGATAGATGATAGATAGATGATAGATAGATAATAGAAAGATAGATGATAGATAAATAGATGAAAGATAGATGATAGATGATAGATGAAACAGATGATAGATGATAGATAGATAATAGATGAAAGACAGAAGTTAGATGATAGATGATAGAAAGATAATAGATGAAAGATAGAAGATAGATGAAAGATAGATGATAGAATGATAGATGATAGAATGATAGAATGATAGAATGATAGATAGATGATAGGTAGATGATAGATGATAGATAGATGATAGAAAGATAGATAGATAATAGAAAGATAGATGATAGATGGATGATGGAAAGATAGATGATAGAATGACAGATGATAGATAGATGATAGATAGATGATAGATAGATGATAGATAATAGATAGATAGATGATAGATAGATAATAGATAGATAGATGACAATAGATAGATGATGATAGAAAGATAGACAGATGATAGATGATAGATGATAATAGATAGATGATAGAAAGATAGATGATAGAAAGATAGATGATAGATAGATGATAGATAGATCATAGATAGATAGATGATAGATGATAGATGATAGATAGATTATAGATGATAGATGATAGATAGATGATAGATAATAGATAGATGATAGATAGATGATAGATAGATGATAAGATGATAGATAGATGATAGATAGATAGATGATAGATAGATAGATGATAGATAGATGATAGATGATAGATGATAATAGATGAAAGATAGATGATAGATGATAGATGAAACATAGATGATAGATGATAGATAAATAGATGAAAGACAGAAGATAGATGATATATGATAGATGATAGAAAGATAATAGATGAAAGATAGAAGATAGATGAAAGATAGATGATAGAATGATAGATGATAGGTAGATGATAGATGATAGATGATAGATAGATGATAGAAAGATAGATGATAATAGATAGATAGATGATAGAAAGATAGATGATAGATGATAGATGATAGATAGATAATAGATGAAAGATAGATGATAGATGATAGATGAAACATAGATGATAGATAAATAGATGAAAGACAGAAGATAGATGATATATGATAGAAAGATAATAGATGAAAGATAGATGAAAGATAGATGATAGAATGATAATAGATGAAAGATAGATGAAAGATAGATGATAGAATGATAGGTAGATGATAGATAGATGATAGAAAGATAGATGATAATAGATAGATAGATAGATGATAGAAAGATATAGATAATAGAAAGATATATGATATATGATAGATGATAGAAAGATAATAGATGAAAGATAGATGAAAGATAGATGATAGATCGATAATAGATGATAGATAGATGATGGCAAGATAGATGATAGATAGATGATAGATAGATCATAGATAGATAGATGATAGATGATAGATAGATTATAGATGATAGATGATAAGATGATAGATAGATGATAGATGATAGATAGATAGATGATAGATAGATAGATGATAGATGATAGATAGATAATAGAAAGATAGATGATAGATGATAGATAGATAATAGATGAAAGATAGATGATAGATGATAGATGAAACATAGATGATAGATGATAGATAAATAGATGAAAGACAGAAGATAGATGATATATGATAGATGATAGAAAGATAATAGATGAAAGATAGAAGATAGATGAAAGATAGATGATAGAATGATAGATGATAGGTAGATGATAGATGATAGATGATAGATAGATGATAGAAAGATAGATGATAGATGATAGATGGATAATAGATGAAAGATAGATGATAGATGATAGATGAAACATAGATGATAGATAAATAGATGAAAGACAGAAGATAGATGATAAATGATAGATGATAGAAAGATAATAGATGAAAGATAGATGAAAGATAGATGATAGAATGATAGGTAGATGATAGATAGATAATAGAAAGATAGATGATAGATGATAGATAGATAATAGATGATAGATAGATGATGGCAAGATAGATGATAGAATGACAGATGATAGATGATAGATAGATAATAGATAGATAGATGATAGATGATACATAGATAATAGATAGATGATAGATAGATGATAGATGATAGATAGATAGATAGATAGATGATAGATAGATGATAGATAGATAATAGAAAGATAGATGATAGATAAATAGATGAAAGATAGATGATAGATGAAACAGATGATAGATGATAGATGATAGATAGATAATAGAAAGATAGATGATAGACAGAAGTTAGATGATAGATGATAGAAAGATAATAGATGAAAGATAGAAGATAGATGAAAGATAGATGATAGAATGATAGATGATAGAATGATAGAATGATAGATAGATGATAGGTAGATGATAGATGATAGATAGATGATAGAAAGATAGATAGATAATAGAAAGATAGATGATAGATGGATGATGGAAAGATAGATGATAGAATGACAGATGATAGATAGATGATAGATAGATGATAGATAATAGATAGATAGATGATAGATAGATAATAGATAGATAGATGACAATAGATAGATGATGATAGAAAGATAGACAGATGATAGATGATAGATGATAATAGATAGATGATAGAAAGATAGATGATAGAAAGATAGATGATAGATAGATGATAGATAGATCATAGATAGATAGATGATAGATGATAGATGATAGATAGATTATAGATGATAGATAGATAGATGATAGATAGATGATAGATAGATGATAGATAGATGATAAGATGATAGATAGATGATAGATGATAGATAGATAGATGATAGATAGATAGATGATAGATAGATAGATGATAGATAGATAATAGAAAGATAGATGATAGATGATAGATAGATAATAGATGAAAGATTAATGATAGATGATAGATGAAACATAGATGATAGATGATAGATAAATAGATGAAAGACAGAAGATAGATGATATATGATAGATGATAGAAAGATAATAGATGAAAGATAGAAGATAGATGAAAGATAGATGATAGAATGATAGATGATAGGTAGATGATAGATGATAGATAGATGATAGAAAGATAGATGATAATAGATAGATAGATGATAGAAAGATAGATGATAGATGATAGATAGATAATAGATGAAAGATAGATGATAGATGATAGATGAAACATAGATGATAGATAAATAGATGAAAGACAGAAGATAGATGATATATGATAGATGATAGAAAGATAATAGATGAAAGATAGATGAAAGATAGATGATAGAATGATAGGTAGATGATAGATAGATGATAGAAAGATAGATGATAATAGATAGATAGATAGATAGATGATAGAAAGATATAGATAATAGAAAGATATATGATATATGATAGATGATAGAAAGATAATAGATGAAAGATAGATGAAAGATAGATGATAGATAGATAATAGATGATAGATAGATGATGGCAAGATAGATGATAGAATGACAGATGATAGATAGATAGATAATAGATAGATAGATGATAGATAGATGATAGATAGATGATAGATGATACATAGATAATAGATAGATGATAGATAGATGATAGATGATAGATAGATGATAGAAAGATAGATGATAGATAGATAATAGAAAGATAGATGATAGATGATAGAAAGATAGATAGAAAGATAGATGATAGATGATAGAAAGATAGATGATAGAAAGATAGATGATAGATGATAGAAAGATAGATGATAGAAAGATAGATGATAGATAGATAATTGAAAGATAGATAATAGATAGATAATAGAAAGATAGATGATAGATATATGACAGATGATTGAAAGGTAGATAATAGAAAGATAGATGATAGATAGATGATAGATGATATAGATAATAGATGATAGATGATAGATGATAGATAGATGATAGATAAATGATAGATGATAGATAGATAAAAGAAAGATAGATGATAGATAGATAATACAAAGATAGATGATAGATAGATGATAGACAGATAGATGATAGATGGATGATAGATAGATGATAGATGATAGATTGATAATAGAAAGATAGATGATAGATGATAGATAAATAGAAAGATAGATGATAGATAGATAATAGAATGATAGATGATAGATAGATAATAGAAAGATAGATAGATAGATGATAGATGATAATAGAAAGATAGATAGATAGATACATAATAGATAATAGAAAGATAGATGATAGATAGATAATAGAAAGATAGATGATAGATAGATGGATATGATATTTGTTTTATATGTACTTAATATGTACTTTATATGCTCCACCCTAGCAGCCATGAGGACAATTGTTTTGTGAATATCTTTCAACTTTCCACACTAAGCTGACCTGCATGTGTTTTCCAATATGTGTATGAATAAATTAACTGCTGAAGCTGCACCAGCAAACAGTTGAAACAGTGTAAAACACACAGTAAAACATAAGAGAAATAAGTTGGACGTTCACATCACATTATTTTATTCTCCATTAGTTTCACCTCAAACACAGACAGTATTTAGACAGAAATGTGTTAAGCATTTGTGTTAAACTGCTCGTTTGTGGGACAACACAGAGACTGAAAACTCTCCTCTCTTCAAGCTGCAAAAAGAAAGAAATAATAAATATTAGTATATTATATTCCATGTGAAGTCCAGAGTTGTTGTTGACATCATTACCTCTGCCAAGGAAGTTATGTTTACCTCTGCTGAGTTAAGAGCATTACACAAAAAGAACTGAACAAATTACTATGAATCTTGGAAGAAAGATATGGTATGGGTGAAGGAAGAACCAATACAATTTTGGTGCGGCTCCAGGAACTATTTTTCACTTTCTTTAACATTGTGAGATATTGTGCTTCTCAACATTTGTTGATTTCTCAGAGAATAATTCATGGATCTTGATGAAACAAATCTGTTTTTTTTAGGGGACTGATATTTTTAAGTGTGTGCAATTTGGTGATGATTCAAATAAAAATCCAGATGTAGTTAATTTAAATGTGGTTTCAAAAGGGGATTGTTGGGTCTTTGTGGAGGTACTCTATGTTCTCGACTCAGGTCATAGAGCCTCTTGAGAAAGGTTCTGACCAATTAAAGACATTATTACTTTTTGTGGTTGGGTTAGAATGTTCTTGTATCATCATGTATTGTTACCTGCAGCATAAGTGTAGATATATTCTGTCTCAGCCTGGTCACCTGAGAAAAAGAAGAATAGAAGGACAGATGGATTTTTCTAAAATATAACCTTTCTTCATATATGCTTGATGTGGTCTCTGTAAAGGGACTTGGGGTTTGTGTGTGTGAGTGTCAGAATTACTTGTCTGGTAGTAGTCATACATCTTGACCACGGCTGGCTTCAGGTTCTGCACTGGCAGCTCCTGGTTGAGACGTAACCTGTAGTTGATGGGTATGTCCTTTTGTAGCTGTTGGTTAAAAAGAAAAGACAGATGACGCAATTAGTAACAATCAGAAAATCCTCATCTCTTGACCCTCACTGTGAATTCCTCTTACCTCCTGGATGTACACCATAACATGATCATCCTTTTCTTCAACACGATTCACCAGCACGGCTCCTTTGAGCTGTGGGGGAGAGGATAATCAACTGGGTTTCTCATCAATAACGGATGTAAACTAGTCTAAGTTACACTAATAACTCACCTCCTTCAAAGACTGTGGATCTGGGACAAAGCCAGAGAGCATTTTGATGTTCAGGATCACCATGTTTGTATTTTCCTCTTTTCCATGATATCTGCAATAAACCATAAAGATGTGAAGTCCCATACCTTCACCATTGTCCTCACAGTTAGGATATGTTTGAGCATGTTGGCATACCGGTTCATCCACCATCAGGTACACACTGGTATCTACAGAGCATTGTTTAACAAAAATGACAGTACGCCTCCATCATTAGTGTAACTTGTGGGAGCAGATTACTTACAGGCATCTTATCAACAGACTGAGTTTGTTTTTGGCGCCGTCAGCCTGTGCCTTGACCTCAACACTGAAGGATGTGACTTCAGTCGGAGTTGGGATGTTGTAGTTAAGACTAATCTGAGAAACAGGGAGACAAGGGAAAGTATGGGATTAAAAATACTGAAATAGAATATCAAGAATTTCCTTTGCTCAAATTTATGAAACAGAAGAACCATGTTGTTTTCAAGGGAGTCACATTTACACATCCTGATTTTAGGTTGTTGTATTAAGGGCTGCTGCACACTACAGGATAATCTGGATGATTTTTGACCTAATTCACCCCTTCTGACAATTCCGGGGGCATTCAGTCTCTGCCGATTATCTGCCCAAATAAACCTGAAGTGTGATGATTATGCAAAATGATCTTAGTTCTACAGATTGAGTGAGAGCATCCCCGATCTTGAATCATGAATATCAAATCTGTTTTATTTTCACGATAATTGGCTCCGACAGAAACATGCAAGTTTTCAGCACTCCAGTTCAGAAGGTGGTGGTAATGGACAACCTAAAAGTTGTTTGCTAACCACCATACAAAATAGAGGTAGACAAAAAAGAATCACCCAAGTGTGTCTTTGAGATCCGAAGTCTCTGGAATCGCCACTGTGAAAAGGTTTTCTGCAAACGTCAAGTCTGTCACTATGTCTGTGATCTCCCACGTTTTTAAAATCGGTGAAGACTTGAAAATCCTCTTTTACCAGGCACAAGGTATCAAACCTTGGTTCATTTACACTAATGAACCCAGATTACAAGGGAGCCTGCTCAAAGTGTCTACCTCTTTCATGTTTAATGGCTTTATGTAGCATCAAGTCATTTCCCAGGTTGTAAGAGTTTAGGACCACCTGGTCATTTCATTCAAAATCAAAATCCAGTTATTTGAATAGTCAGACTGGCTCATTTATTAAAATAAGAACAAAGCTCACTGCATACAGACACCACATATAATTGGAGATGCAGCACTTTCAGACTCTCTGCACTACTACTGTAAGACTGTTGAGGTGAGCATTTATCAAACAGAAGCAGTTAAAGCTCCAGTGTTGACTGACCTGTACTGAAGCACACCGCGTTGCCCTTCACCTTCACGCTGTACTTTCCTATCACGTCCTGTAGCCTCTTCTCCTGGTACAGCAGTTTGTTGTCCCTGTTCACATCAAATGACAGCTGACTACTGGGGGACTGGACCCATCACTGTGCTTGAACCCTCTGGATGAATACCAGAGTGGAGTAAAGAGCCAGAGCCTGAAGAGCACCACCTGTGTCCTGCAACACACATAAAATACTCTATGTTACTTTAAATCTTTACACATATAATCACTTGTGTTACACATACAGCAGGAAGAGGTGGAAGGTCACCATTAAAAAAAGTAAAAAAGTAAAAGCTGACAATGGTGCCCCACTGTTATAAACTAGTGATTGGGTTGGAAACTTGTGTTGTACTCATGTACTGTAACAGCAGCAGCTAACCCTTGTTGACAGGTAATGCAGCAAAGATCATATTTCAGTTTTCAGAACTTTGAAAGTAATCATGATTTTCACTTTCAGTTAAACTTTTCAGGAATTTAACTGAATTTTTTTTTTTTTAAAGAAAACCTATTATTTGGAATTTTTCAGATAAGATAGGATGTAATATTCTTTATCCGACTTACAATCTAAATCATAAACTAATTTATGTAAATACAGCATTAATAAGCCTGTTGAATTGGCACACACACACACACACACACACACACACACACACACACACACACACACACACACACACACACACACACACACACACACACACACACACACACACACACACACACACACACACACACACACACACAGAGTTTTCACAGGACAGCTCTGAGCACACAGCTAGTCAATGAACATTCTTCTGTTTGGCTTGTACCTGTGTGGACGAGAAGCCTCCATAATAGTTCTGCTGACCCGTCAGCCATCTGACAATGCGAGAGGTGTAGCCCAGGTCTTCAGCACTGGGCGAGGCACTGAGTTTGGCCAGCATCACATAGGAGCTGATCTCCACAGACAGAGAGGCCGATGTTTCTGTTGCTGTCTGAGTCCAATGGAGGAAACCCCCTAAAACACATCCATCCACAAACATACAGGCATAAGGTCAGCTACAGTGACAGTAAGTGAAGACAGAACGATTTCCTTGAGGAGGACAGCAGCTAGCCTGGTTTGTGTCCAACTGTGTCAAGGTGCTGCAGGAGGTGAGCACGGGTCTCCATGTCTCCTGCCAGGGTAAAGACGTACGCCAACAGAGCTGTGGTGTAGGTGTTGCTGAGGTCATTGGCGGACTCCTTAAGGCAGGACAGGCTCTTCTTCACCACAGCATCCTGTAACGTATATTTTAGATTGAGAAAGTATGTACAAATACATAACAACATAAAACTCAGAATTTAGATATTATCACTATAGAGTAGAAAGAGTCTTCAGTCCATCTTCAGAACCACTCAATTAAATAATGAAGAAAGATGCAGAAGTAGCTAAACAACTACCAGTGTTGTAAACCACTACAAAGACAGGTCATTATTTTATGAAGCCAAACCAAAAGAACTGTTTGTTTTATGATAGCTTTTTCAATCTGAACTCCCCATGAGGAAAAGTAGCCGTTGTTATAGTTAGGTTAGGTTTATACATTGTAATAGTGCATATTATATTGTTAATTGTGAATCAGGATTAATTGTGGCACTCACAAAAAAAGTGTATACTAACAGGGTGGTAAGTGGGAAGATATCTGTTTTTTACTCATTAGTACAAACAAAACTATTAATAATAAAAAGTGAATTCAGTTTAAATTTGTGTAAAACTTTCTTTGAAAACATTAGCAGTTGGTGAAACAATCAGCTTAATACTGTACTGAAACAGATGCCATACAATGGGAAGTATAGGAAGACATTTATGTAGTTTAGTCACAAAACAGTTTTGTGATTGCTGTGTCGAGCAAAGCCACCAGATTTGAAATCTGAGGCCGTCGTCACCTTGTTACTCAAGTAAAACAGTAGAAGTAATGTTTCCACCAATGCGCATATTGCCAACACAATGTGTGATATCACTTTGTTATCTTATGCACAATAATACTTTCATAGCAGGGTTGTCAGCATAGAACAGGATTAAGTGTTTGACCCATTCACCCTTTTTGGCATAGAGGGGTGCTTTCACCACATAACTCTTTAATTCGAAAAAAGCAAACAATTAATTGTTTTCTTTATCAGTGGAGAGGCGATTGGTGCACATATACATGTATGTTTATCTTGTAATTGCGAAGTTTGGAGTGAAACAGCATGAGATAAGTTTGGGGAGGGAGTTTACTCACATCAGTGGACGAATTCATCTCCAAGAAACCGGCAGTGATGTAAGCAGTAAGCGTCACTTCATCAGACACACCACCCTGTAGGAAGGGATCAATATTCACATATCGCATCACTGTGTGTGCAACACACAGTAATTCCATTAAACAAACGAATTTCACCCACACATTTTAAATAAAGTACAGCAAGATATTACTCAGTGATAATAAAACGTCTACTCTTCAGTTTCAAGTGAGATTGTTTTAATCACAGTTTACAGGTACAAAAAGCTCACCTTCATCCTGTTGTTAAAAAGTTTTCCTGACTGTTCGAAACAGCCATTTTTACGTTGTTTTTCCTCCAGCCAAGTTTTAGATGATTCAATATTCCTTGGGTCAATGTAGATGAAAGATTTTGCTTTGGCAAAAGATCTCAACACGAAAGCAGTCAGCCTGAGGACATCAAAACAAAGTTAGACACTGACAAAAGGAAAATAAGGAGACGCACTTGTTCTGTAACACGTTTCATGATACCGAACATAACACAATATGGTATAGGTCATAAGTTTGGCTAGTTCATGCATTAGTTACCAACTAGTGCAGTGCCCGTTCTAAACCTGCCTGTTTGGAATGGCATGTTCTCTTGTTGTGTGTTCTAGAGCTACTTCAGAAATATCCCTTGTCATTAGTGAGTCCTCCTCAGACAGTTCTACAATATACTGTCACTTTTTATTGTTTGTGTGCTGGACGTTGTGTTCAGAGCTTTTTATAAACAGTCTATGGTGAAGAGTGAAGTTAGAAAACTTTGTGTTCATGCTACCTGGTTTATCTGCAATGAAGATTATAAATTCAATGTTTTCATAGAATTAAACTGAATTTGATTGATATCTGTTACTTTGTGTTTTATATACAATTTTAAATGATTTACTGATCTGCTGTTATTTTGTATACATCGCATGTTAGCTATTTCAGAGGTCTGACATGATCTTCAGTTAACAACTTTTCAAAATAAAAGCTCTTTAATTCAACTTGATATAAGGCATTGCAGCACCAAAACAAACTTTGTGCTTTGACTGTTGTCATGATGGAGATCAGCACCCACAATCCGATATAGTGGAAGAAACATAATCAAATGATCAAAATGATCTGGCAGGACAGATATATTATTGGCCACAGACTGCCAGTTGGCAACCACAGCTGTAGTTTATCTGAGGACTCAGAAGAAGACATGATCAACTCAGTTCACAGACTGTCCATTAGCTCACTGCCCCGCCCCCAATGACTGCTACAGGGCACTTCCCTGGGCCATTAATAATACACATGCCAAGTGTGATGCCAACAAGATGAACGGTTCCCGAGATATGTGTTCCACATACAGAAACACAGACAGCTGTGGAATAAGTAGGTAGATAAAATAATTCTATGTACATCAGTTATTTCTCACCAAGTGTTCCCTGTTCCTGATCCAAATGTGCTGTAAGCTCCATCAATATGTTTGTAGTTCAGCTGTCTCTGGTAACCTGTAGAATAAAATAAATACAAGCTTATTAGGACATAATGATTCACACCAGTCCCAGATTATTCAGCTAAAGCTAACTGAGGCTCACCGCTTGACAGGAAGTTGGTAGACTTCTCCATGATGGCCGGTGTCAGCTGCTGTGTGTTTTTCAGGTAGTGGAGGATGTAGATGTTGGGGGCCAGGAGCGCCATGTTCTGCTCACCACATCCATACGGCATCCTAAGCAGCCCATCCAGGTTTTTCAGGGCTCGACCCAGGATGTCGCCTGCACAAATACAGCGACTCACCAAACATGTAAATGACTTGACACACTAATATAAAACCATGTTAACAAGCTTCAAACACAGCTGATACAGAAGGCCATGCACTAAAGGAGTTTTGGTATTTTCCCTCAACTGTACTGAATTCTTACAAATAGAAATTGTGATCTGGTGCCACTTGGCACAATGCATTGCATGGCGCAACGCGCACAAATTTTGTCGCACAATCACGATACCTACAAATAAACCTGCGGAATTACGTCGAATGGTGTGCTATGTCTTTTATAAGAATTTCGTCCAACAGTTCGCACAAAAATCGCGATAACGTGGCCGAAAACGTACAATGGGACTCAAGGTCTCTCGCCCTAAAGAGCGAGTTGCTGAAAATGACTGTTTTGAGACCCTTTTATTTGCACTAAAACTGCTCTCAAATCCACAAACGGAGGTTCTCAGACATGATTTTTAGATCAAATAGCAGTTCAAGAAGTTTCTTTCGCAGACATGTCACTCTCAAATCTCTCGGACCTGTGCTTATATCTGCCACGAGAAATCGAGGAATTATTTCCGGCGTCGACTCCCATTGGGTCCCATGTTAATTTTGACGGAAATTTCTGGAAAGAGCAAAACCGAAAAATAAAACGTAAATCGCTCCCACGGCTCCATTTCTTAGCTCTCACCAATAAAAAATATATCTGGTTGTTGTTTAAAGTCTTGTGATTCTCAAAATGTTTTCATTTTACAGATAGGACTTATAGTTTTTGAGTAACAAGCATTTGTTTGAGCAGAGCGCTAGAGTGGAGATAAATATCGGCCCCATTGAATCCAATGTTACATTTCAGAATTCATTTTTGGAATTAGAACTACGTTTCTAAATTGCTCGTACAGCCTCATTTTTTGACTCTAACCAATAATATAGATATTTGCTTGTTTGTCAAAGTCTTGTGATTCTCACGGTGTTTTCATCTCACAGATAGGAGTTATAGATTTTGAATTAGAGCATTTTGTTTGTGACGTACTCCCAAGGTCCAAACTGTCACTCGCTCTCTGTCACAGGTGCAGTAATTAGTGACTCTTACACACGCAGAGGGAGGGGCCAGAGGGGGAACAGGGGACAGTGGAATCTTTATATGAACTACTTCAAAGCTGTTGCTCAACACTATATGTAGTGCGGTGGTTAGAGCTGTGGGACAATGACTCAGAGGTCATGAGTTCAAGTCCAGGTGAGGGCAGAACTTTAACATTGATTTTTTCTTTGTCTGATGATTTTGAACAACAATGTGATTGGATCAGTGGTTGAGACGCTGACTCTGATCCACTGGTCGAGGGAGTTCAAAACCCACTGAAGCCAAAAATATATTTTTTTTCTTACATGTCCAGTTGCACTCAACTTCAATATTGACTAATTGTTATAGCGCCACCTAGTGGTCAGTGTGAAAATGAAGTTTGAGCAATCGACCCCAAAATTCTGTCACATGATCAGAGTCAAGGCCTGATCAAGTCAAGGCTATCACTATCACTGCATACACACTAATAGTGATAGCGCCACCTACTGGTCAGTGTGAAAATTAAGTTTGAGCAATCGGTCCCAAATTGCACACACTTCATCAGATTCCTGACCTGAACAGATATATGGGTGTGTATGCAGTGATAGTGATAGCGCCACCTAGTGGTCAGTGTGAAAATGAAGTGTGAGCAATCGACCCCAAAATTCTGTCACATGATCAGAGCCCTGACCTGAAGAGACCTATGAGTGTGTATGCAGTGTTAGTGATAGCGCCACCTACTGATCAAGTCTCTTTCTCTCTCTCTCTCTCTCTCTCTCTGGGTCTCTCTCTCTCTCTCTCTCTCTCTCTCTGAAACTGGTACATGTTCTCTCTCTCTCTTAAAGCAGCCAGTCTGTCTGTCTCTCTCTCTTCCCAACCTTGATCATGTCACATGCAGTTTGCAAAAAAGAGTCTGTCTGGAGCCGGCAGCAAGCAAGGCACCCATTCGAAATTTCTCGGCAGGAGGAATTTTCTAGTTATAATTCATTCTTCATTTTGCCATGGATTTTTTATGTGAAGCACTTTGTAAGCTTGTTTAGATAGGTGCTATACAAATAAAGTTATTATTATTAAAACTTTTGACTAAATAACTACTTTCTGTATAATGTATGAAAGTGCCATGGTTGCATTATACAAACAAATGCAATCTCTCAAGAAGGACAATAATATCCAAATGTCCCTTTTTACTATCAATGTCCTTATTTCTGAGGCATCAAGAAAAAGGTGAACTGTTAACTCTGCAAAATGAGTTTATCCGTTTACCCAGAACTGATAGTGAGGCACGAGCTGATCCCTCGATCACATTCTCAGGGAGCTGTAACTCTACTTCCTCTGTCAAAGCCTCTCCTGTGTACAGACAGAGAACAACAACCTTAGAGACAAACTCAAGCCACGGTCAGGATCAAAACAAAGACGTCATTCAGATTTATGAACAGTTAGTGGATCCTGAATCATAGCAGTTCTGATGAAGCAATAAGATCAATACAATAAAACATTGGTCGGTCTTGAAGCACAATAGTTCAAATATTACATTCTTATGGACAAAATGTATGAAAATGCATTTAAGTAATGACTTTTGAAAGATTTGGAGATGCTCTCACTAAACTTGGCAGAAAGGCCACAATAACCAATGTATGATACCTTTTTGCAAGTGGTGGTCTACTTACCTTTTGGGCAGAGCAGCAGGTTGTGGGTCTTTGTCATTTCAGTTCCCTCAGCCTGAGAGGGAAAGAGGTAGGGAATAATGAGAGTTGCAGAGTTTCCAACATGTATTTCTTTTAAAAAGGCTTTGGAATAAAGACCATTGCTATTATGTATTAAAGACAACTACCTTTACTATGAGTGGTCGAGTGACCACGTCGATACGGCCTCTTTCTGGAATGCTCACAATCTCATTGCCACAGGAAGTGTGAGATTCCACAGCCTCAGCAGTCACCGACACATTCACAACCCCTGAGAAAAAAAGTTCATTAAACCCTGTTTGAAACTTGATTGAGAATTATCTCAGATCCACTAAATTTCAAAAGTATTTTGCCACTGTGATGGATTTCCCTGATTTCACAGAGATTTAAAAGATGTGGAAACAGGCACAGTAATTCCACCACGTTGGCAAAAGTGTGGATGAAAGCTTGAAGCCTCACCTAAAGCTGTAGGGGACATGTTCCAGCTGAGGGTCAAGCGCTCATTGCCACACAAACAGGATGTGTACTTATCACCAGAGAGGGGGGTGAGGGTGTAATCTAAGGAGTGTGCTGGCGCCACAGAGACCTGTTCAAGAGACACAACAATATATTTTGAAACTGCTGATGTGAAGCGAATGTGAACAAATGCTCAAACTGCTGCATGTTTCGAGACATACAAACCTGATTCCATGTCTCAGTCACGTTGATACTAATAAAATAAGGTATAAACCAAAATGTGGCCGTAAACCAATGTTGATCTTTAAAATGTGCAGGATGCCCTCAGGGTCTCCACAGAAGGGTTAGTGAAGTATTTTGAATCTCAATTGTTCATAACAGTTATTAGAAAAAAAATAAAAATTGGAATCAAATTAAGATTTCACCATGAATTTGGCTACATAAAGTAATTTCAACAACCCTGCAAAATATTCCCTTCAACCTCACGTTTGTGTTTAGTGCCAACTCGTAAATGTTTGCAGGCGAAGATAGAGAACATAAAATCTGCTAAACATCAGAAAGTTAATGTTGTCATTATGATGCTAGATTGTTGCCATGTGGACATTAGTTTACAGGCTATTTAAAACTTCCTTTACCATGATGCAGCTGGAAAGGTAGTTGAAGATGGTTGCCTTCAGTTCAAAGTGCTCCCCCCGGATGATGGAGTAGGGCATCGTGAGCTCGAGGAAGAATGGCTGGAAGACGATGATTTCTTTACGAGGAGCCAAGCCAAAACCCTGAGGGGACAAACAGAAAGCCTCCGTCTCCCAGGTGGTGATGGTATCAGGGACAAGGAGGGACACATTCTTCATTCCGGATGCTCTGGATTAACAAATACACAGAGACACAGATACTGTGAGCTAGAAAAACTTTGGAAAATTGACAAATTTGACCATAAAACCATCATTGCAGATAAACCAGGTAGGATGAACACAAAGTTTTCTAAATTCCCTCTGCACCATACAATGTTTATAAAAAAAGTTCTGCACACAAATTAAAAAAATTGACAGTATATTAAAACTGTTTGAGGCGGACTCACTAATAAGAAGGAATAATTCTCTGGTATAACATAATATAATAAATAGTTTGCAGGGAAAAAGCAGAAAGTCAGAAAGAAAAACTCAGTTACACATCCAACGATGTAATAATGTAAAGTCATACTAATATTCGATTCATATACAAGCTCACCCAACTTCCACCAGGTCCCATATCCAAGTCTCGGGGAAGAAAGTACGGACTGTCTCTATAGCTGGAAGAGGATAGTGTGGGGCACCATGACCTATAGGCCCGGCAAATCCCCTTTCTTGTCCCATTCGGGCCATTGGACCATGGACAATACCTGAAAAGAAACCAGAAAATATTCAACTGGAAAGACAGCAGTAACCAGTGGTGGGATGTAACGTAGTAAATTTACTTAGTTACTGTACTTAAGTACATTTTTCATGATGTGTACTTTACTGAAGTAGATAATTTTTGTATGTTGTAATCAATGAGAGATTTGTATCTCTGAACCAATCAGGTCATGCAGGAAACATTAGACACTGCCTCTTTTAACGCCAGCAAAGCTGCAGATGGAAAATGGATTTGACCAGCCATTATGATGAATAGGCAGATGGTTGAGAGAGATGGCAACAGATATGTCGATGGGAAAGTTTACCTATATTGTTAAAGGAAATAAGTATGGAGCCCTGTCTTTTCCTATCTTAAAAATGGTGATGTTGGTAATCTTATTGATCCAGAGGATGATTAACAAATACAAATAAAGAGAGCAGACTGTTGGATGTCCGGAGCAAGGGGGAGCCCTGTTAAGTGTTAAATTGCTAATGTGTACTATCATTAGTTAGCCACTTATTATATTGTGTTTGTATTATGTGCTGCTGATTGTCATTATTTTCTTTTTCCTATTATTAGATGCGGGGTGGGGTGGCAATGTTGATTTAAAAAATTGGGATTATTAATGTACTGATATTGTAGTGGGTGGGGGTTCAAGGGGCAATGGTGTGTCTATAATATTGTTAAGTATATGTGGAAAATCAATTAATAAATGTAGGAAAAAAATAATGATGAATAGGCTACACACTTTTACTTTCAATAATTTACAACTATTTAAAAGAAAGTACTTATACAAGAAAAAGTAGAAACAATAGAAATGCTAATGTGGTCCTCTTACTTGAGTTTATTCATTTAAACTGTTACTTGAGTAAAATGTTTCAGTACTTCCTCCACCATTGACAGTAACACTATGAATTGTTTTATTGCACCTAATCCAGTATGTGTTTCTTAACAGTGCAGAACAGTTAGCATACTTACGATAGTGGCCTTGGTGGTATTCTCTTCCTTTGAAGTTGAGGCATGGAGGCATTCGGATAAACAAGTTTGTAGCCATCTTCAGTCCAACGTTCTAGACATTCGAACAACATACAACCATTAACTGCATGTAAAAAAAAATGAAATCCTTTATTATGACGGTATCTGTATGTGGATTTACCTGGAAAACTGTAAATGCATCAGTACTCTCAGCAGGACGTGGATAAATGTATCTTCTTGGTCTCACCCGCAAGCATTCTACTGCATCATTTACATCATATGGAATGTAAGACGCTTTGGTGACAGGCAACAAGTCAAAAATCTGTAAAGAAAAAAAGGTTGAAAGCTTGAAACTGCTGCATGAAGATCTGATGACTGTATTGGTGGACTTAGGGCAGTTTCATCTCAAAAGGTGGATGTCAAGTACAAAACACTCATTATCTAGTTCACGAGCGGTATGGAGACATGTTAAGGGTTTTTCTGTTGTTTTATTACGTCTGAAGATAGGTCACTAATCAGCTACACTGTTTACCCCTGAAACTCCAAAAGTGTTTTGTGGATTCAAGCACTTCAGGACATAAAGCCATAGCCTCTGGGTAACTGATATTATAAATGGTGGAAAAGATTTTGCAGAGGAGTACTAGAATAAAACTCCAGGATGTCGGCATCTATTTGTAGAGTAGCAGTTACCTTGTCTGCAGTCAGACCCTTCCCTGGCCTCATGATGAGGACACTCTGGTCGACAGCGCTCACTCCACACAGGGAGTCTGGTTGGGCCTTCAGCTGCATGGTGGTCTCCTCTCCTGGGACTGCTGAGGATGGAAGAAACTCCAGCAACACCTGACAAACACAGAAAACACACATCCCACCATCTGGACTTCATTGGAATAAGACTAGAGTCTATTATATTGACAGTGGGACATTGATGTATATTCTACCCAAACTTCTTAAAATGTAAAACAAATGTCAAACAAACTTAAGGAGCTGGTATGTGTTCCGGAGGGGAGTGGCCACATGGCAAATTGACCTGTCGGAGTTTGCTGTATAAATGAACTCATGATGGCTGATGTCCTGTATTTTAAAGCTTGATCAAACTTCAGGACAGATGTGGAGAGCTACAGACTTGACTGCTGACAGGGAGGGATTGTGCACTTTTATACACACTACAGTTTGGGTTATGCCAAACTATGGTGACTTATTCCACACATGCTTTTGTTGAGGGTAGTCCCATGCAGCAAAACCAATGGTTGGTCTCAGTTATTAAGGATATTATGAGCTAAAGTTATTGTTGCCAGTCTCCACTGCCTGTTGTGCTCAGGCTGGTTCTTCCTTGTGGTGATGGAGGAGGTCAGAGCAGCATAGCTGTCATAAATGATCTAGTCTCTGTGGATTGGCTGACTGAGATGTTGATCTGCACTTTCTGGCTTAAGATGAGGGACATGAATCATGACACAAGTGAACTTGTCGTACACAGATCACAACACAATATGTCTTGTTTGTCACTGAACTCAGGTAAAAGTAATTCATCTGATGTGAGTGTGGTTTTTCTACATGAACACTTTATATCAGTGCTTCTACAAGTGCCATCTAGCTGATTGATTTATTGATTCATAAATGCTCATTGTGACCTTTCAAATCTAATTCCCTGTTTGATTTGTATTATTGGCCATATTCTAATAAGAAGCCTTATTTTGATCCGCTCCCATTTGCTCAAATTCTCTGTCCTCTCCTCCTACAGGACAGGGCTGCATATGCACACACACACACAAACTGAGCGGTAACACAGATAAAGAGTTGAACTTGTTGACTACTTTCTCAAACTGGCTTGCTACTCCATATCCTTGTGGAAAGCCTGGGTACATATCCACATTATGTAGCAAACACGTTCTGCACCTACATCTGACAAGCGCAGCTGGTGCCTCATGGTTTCTTCTATACTGACCTTGTGACTGAAGCACTTCTCTACGGAGAAGTCAGCACTGTGAGCGATCACAGTCTCACTGGGGAGGACGGCGTATGCCAAGACCTGGACTTCTGGCGCCATTTCTGGATGCACATTCAACTCAAAGGATATTCCACCCTCAGTCACTAAAAGGTGAAGTTAGAAACAACAAGTATCATCCACATGTCTCCATGTAATAAAATAGCAGTACAAGTATATTTTCATTCCATGTATATCTCAAATATAAGATTTTCCAGACTCTTGATTAAAGCCCGTCTCTGCTCACCCGGAAGGTCTTGAACTTCAATCTGTTTAAATCCTTGCATGATAATGGCTCCTCTGGATAAGACCTAGAGAGTTTGTGACAAAATGGCAGAATGAATGAGTCATGCAAAAATAAAACCTCATTCCCTGGCACAATAGATCAGTGGTTCTCAACTGGTCTGGCTTCGGGGCCCACCATCACCCCTTAATGACAAGCTGCGACCCAAATCGAGGAAAATTTTCAACTTCTCAAATTTATTTAATGAAAAGATGGTGCAGTTTGAACCTGAAATAGTACAGAATGTGTATGACAACACAAAAAAAACAAGTTTAATGATAACCAAAACGCGAGCAGGTGGCGATGCTAGAGAGGGGGATATTCCCTTTTACACTCAATTAGCTGCATTTTAATAAAAAAACCAAAAGTGCATCTTAAGGACACAAGGTAAAACAACATATATAACAATTCAGTAACTTCAGCCTTTTTTAACAGACTCAACAGTGCTTTCATGCACAAACATGAAATAAAAAAGTCCAACTACATTACATTTCATTTAGCTGACGCTTTTATCCAAAGCGACTTACAATAAGTACATTCAACCATGAGGGTACAAACCCAGAACAACAAGAATCAAGAAAGTACAATTTCTTCAAAAAAGCAAAACTACAAAGTGCTATAAATAAGTGCCAACTACTGAGAAGTAGTTTCAAAAAGACTTCTCACACTCCTTAACAAAAACTGTTAAGGAGTGTGAATAGGCTGCACTCCGCTGCATAAAAAATCCCCTTAAAAATAAAAGCACAGGATTTTTTTCTAAACATTTTTTTTTGCCCAGGCACTGAAAACGTTGAGAATCACTGCAATATATTACAAGTTTATATCAAAGGTTTTTTGATTTAATTTATTTATAATCAAAATTTATTAAGGGAGGCCCTCATTTGAAATGAAGTCAATTGAGGGGATACAATAAAATACACACAAACAGATAGATAAATACAACTCACCAGGTAGATCGCCATTACGGAGGCCCCTTTCTCTCCAACGACAGTGTATTTGATGGAGATCTCTTCTTGTGTGTCACAAGACAGTGGATTTGTCTTCTTCACCACCTCCAGGGAGCTGACTGTTTGGGTGTCAGCAGAGGGAGGTTGGGTCATAGACACTGAGTGATGGCCAGTCTCGTAGTATCGAGTTCTATAACCAGAGTAGCCCAGTCGTGGTGTATTACTAACCTAGATCGTAAAAAAGAAACACAATGAAGTGGAGGAAAACTTTGGAAAGTGAGTTCAGTGTGGCTGACGAGTTATCTCTCACTTACGTGCAGGTTGATCTCTCTATTGCGTTCAGCTGTGGAGAATGAGAAAGTGGCTACACCATCACTGTCAGTGGTGAGATTGTGCAGCAGACGTGAGGACCACCTCTCACCTTCAAACAGGAAGACCTGCATGTCAGCTATGGGTGTATCATTGAAGTGAACCGCTTTAACCTATTACGGGCAGAGCATTGTGTCAGTGAGGATGCACATCGCTTTGGTCGAATGACAGTGAGGACGTCAAGGGAAAAATCTGCACTTACTTTTCCTTCCACATTTGATCCTTTGTCATAAATCTTGGGTGTGTCGATGAACATGAGCTTTCCAATAACATATGAAATCTGCAGTCTCTTCATTTGTTGGAGGGAAATACCTATGCAGGAATCCTCCATGTTACAAGGATGTATGTAACATGTTGTTCAAGTAAAATATACTGTATAAATTTGCTACAAAATATCTCTTTGATGTATGAATAAAATATCAAATATGACAAAGACATGCCTGTCCCTTCCTCTTCCACTTCAACAATCAGAACCAGGTAATCTTGTAGCACCTTTTGGTCGAGTTTTGTGAAAGTTGTCATCTTGAAGGTAAAAGTGGCACAACCTTTCTTTCCCGTCTAAAATCACAAATGAAATAAGATTAGATGGATTTAATTCAAATTTAAACTCTTTTTCCATTCAGTTTTCACTTAACGTAGTTTCACAGTATTTACAGTCTGAGGGTCATGCTCTTCTCAGACAACTACGTTCTGCAAGTTTAACCTGGCAAATGTTCGGAGCACCAAAGTAACCACCTAATAACCATCAACAAATGCCATCGTAATTAACGTGAGTATTGAGGACTGAAACTGCCAAAATAACAAAAGGAATAAATAAATAAATCATTAAAGAAAATCTATAATAAACATAGACATAATTAAATATAATTATTTTTATTTTCACAATTATTTATTTATGTCCCTAACATCCACTAACATTAACTGGCGGTAGATATTAATTAGTGTGGTAGAACAAGGGATATTCTCCATCTTGTCCTATGTTCTAAAAAGGGAAAGTGTTTAGTTTAAAAAGGCATAGAGGTAATGACGTCTGATCTACTGGCTACTGGCTTGTATGGCAGTGCTATGCCAGTCAGATTTACCTTTAGCCTCAGCGCACCCTCATGTTCGGCCTGTATCATTGATTACAAGACCAAAGCACTTGATGAAGCTAAGGTGCAAAACTGAAGTTATGTCCCTAACATCCCCTGTTGGCCGCTAACATCTACTGGTAGTTGGTTCCCTAAATTGTGCCTAAGAACTTCAAACAAACAAAGGAATATTCAATATCTTGTCCTATGTTTTAAAATAAAATATTAATTTATTTTTTCTAAATGCATTTAACTTATCTATTTATTTGTTTATCTCGCAAGCATGCAATTATTTTTCGTCTGCATATAAAAGTAAATATATAAATAGATATGGTAAATGAAGTAAATGAAGTAAATTAAATAATGAAAATGAAAAAATACAAAAGTGTGGTGAGGGAAGGAGCTGTTTATATATTTATATGTAAGTATCCATTCATTTTTACATTTGTTCAATCATTTATGTATTTTATACTTATTTATTTACTTATTTGCTTCGACATTTATGTTTAGATTTTTTTCGACATCTATTTTTTCCTGTATTTCTGTGTCTGTATGTTAACGAGGTGGGCGGGGTTGACTCAGTCTAATGCTGGCATTTAAGAATAATAAATAATTAGATAAATCAATAAGTTAATGAACAAATTAATATTTGAATGAAGTACATGTCACCTTCCCCACACTGATACACAGAAAAACACAGTTACACTTTGCTTCTTGTTCCTGCTGAGAGATGATTCCGTCCACTGTACCTCCTTTGTCTCCTCGTAGCATGGGGGTGTTATGTCAGGCAGTCCCTCTGGATTATCAGGAGTAACTATAGAAACCAAATAGCCACTAAAAGGTCGGCAGACCTTAACTTTGACACTGCCTGGCACAGGTTGTCCATATGTATACCTAAGCAACACATTGTGATTGTTGAAAAGGAGACATCCAATCACCAACTGGATCTTATTCAGAGTTACAGTATTTTGAGAGTGCACTTGTCAAGCAAAGGATTTGACTTACTTTGCACATATTTCAGCTTTTATTTCTTCCTGCTCAATACTGACGACATCAGCTGCCGTTATTTTTGCATCAAATTTAGGCAAAACTGTGGATGAAATATGGTTGTTACACATTATTGCTACATTGCGGGTAGATGGAAATGAGATTTTTTTTAAAAATAGCCATAACTTACCATATTTCTCCACCTTGAAACTGTGATATATTTTATCCTGGCCAACGGTTACAATAACCTTGTAGATTCCTTCCTGGGCCTCAGAGTTCAAGGAGTAAGAAAGTTGCAGTATGCTGCTATCGGCTGTTTTATTCAGCCACTGTGCAACTCGGTTATCATTAGAATCCTGTTTCATAAAATAAATGGGAAGGAACATGTGTTTGACACAAAATGAAACTCATGTAAAGGGATGTCACAAAGAAATACAGCGCTCAACATGCTGCTCAGCATTTCATATTCTCCTTCTGATCAAATTTAACTATAAGCCCACACTTTAACTACATACAGTATTACTTTTCAAACTACTCTAAAAGCCTTAGCAACACACTGTCCAATTACAGACACTGTATATACAGAAACAAATAAACATTTCACTAAAAAAAATATTTAATGTAGTCTGACAAGAAATCATCTGTAAAGGTAAAGATTTTTCATTGATCAGAACATATTGACTTGATTTAAAAGGCCCATAATTTACACCTTTCTGGGATTTAATTTGAGGTATTGGTACCCCTAAGATTATATATCAGTGGTTTAAAGTAAAAAAACTGCTGCAATGTGTATTTCTATGTCCTCTCTTCTGCCTCTCTCTGGAGCTGCCGGCGGAACAGGCTGTTTTCGCATGCCTCATTAATTATTTATGAGCCCCTCTTCAGAAGCTGGACTGGTATCGGCTGAATGGGGTCGCGAGAAGATTGCGATTCCATGATGACATCACACGGAGAGGAGGTACGAAACGTAACGTTCCTGTAACATATTTCTTAGAATGGACTGAGTGAAAAAGTCCGTGGAGTGACTGTTTTCATACTTTGAGGGTCCCTACTGACCCCCTTCAAGTAATTACGGATAGTAAAAGCCCAGAAAATGTATTTTGCACAATATGGGCCCTTTAAAAAGGAAAAGGCACAAATATGTAAAAAGATTTAACTTTCATCATTGTTGTAACTGTTGTTCACATGTAAACCCTCTTGTTTCAGTGAAGCCAAATTTTATAGGTTGGTAGCAAAATCTTTAAAACTTAATTTACTCTTAAAGTTTTAGAATTTTGAAATACTGACATGAAACATTTTGTTGGCTTGTTCACTCAGCTCGTGGGGCACTTGATGATTTTGGGAGGTTTACATTTTACCAATATGTACAAATCCTCTACCTCCAGTATACAGTGTGTTACAGTGTGAGTGTATTATAGTGTGGATGTTAGACTTACCTCAACTTCAATTATATTGTACTGCAAGAGAAGAAAGAAAGAAACAATGAGAACTTTGTTGAAAGACATGTTGCTTTACATTGATCTCATCATGCAGTGTCCAAACAGGGTGGGTAGGAAATCAACCAAATCAATCATTAATTTGATTGTTAAGTCTCATAGGTGGCACTTTAAGTTTTATTTTCTTCAATAACATGTTGCGATATGAGAAACTAGTGTTAGCGGCCTGCAGGTCTATAGACTCTGCAAACAGAGTCCTGCTTGTACTATTGACCCTTCATCAGGAGCTGACCGATTAGAGACATACAGTAACTGTGGTTAAAGGGCAAATCTATGTCTGTCACTTCATTACATAACTGATGTTCAGTTTAACCCAGTCAGCCAAATTAAACCTGCACCGTTGTCACACAGAATCACTGATACTGTGGTTTGTGAGTGGAATCTACAAGATGGAGACAGTTCAAATACTCACCAGCCGATTGGTGGGTCTCATCCTGCTGTCCAGTGTGACGACTCTGAAATGCACTGAGAAATTCAAAGAGGTTACATGAGGCTTTTGCTAAATATCCTGACAGGCCACTTAAACTGCGGTCTGCACAGAGCTGATAACGTTACTATCTGTTACTGTTTGGCTTTAAAATCATTCTCTCTGTTATCTCTCTGTTTCTGATTCCCTCAGGAAGCCACCAAACACATCAGACCCGACTTGAAATAAAAATACCAGAGTAAAATTAAAGCAAAACGTGATAAAACAAGATTAAATGTATTTTCTTTATTGATCTGTCAGACATTTAGTCTGTCACCATCCGCCACGATTATTCTATCCATACATAAAACGAGTCAGCTCGTAGATCAGGTGAGAGCCAGGTGTTTCCCATCACGCCCTGAGGCGTTGACGAGTATCTGCAGTCCCTGACCCCAAACACTCCATTGATTTTAAAGGAGAAAGCTGTCTATAACTGATATACAGCATATTGTGCACAACAACATAGAACATTAGATCAAAATTACTTGTTTGTCCAGGGAGGTAGATGGGTTTATCTGTTTGGACAAACGTCATCGGTTGGTAGACAGTGGCCTTGACTTTCCTCACTTCTTTTGAGTAAAATGTTTCGCCTTTCACCTCCACCTCAAAGTTGTACACCTCTTGATTCTGCACCAGGGGAACCTGTGAGAGAAATATGTGTTAATACTGAATAAATGAACATGTCTTTTGAATCAAAGCCTTTCTCATGAGCTGACCTTAAAATCAACGCAGTCATGAAACTCCTGACTGGAAGATTTTCTCAGAAGGGTTGTGTTCATTTCAGCAGAAATCAGAGTGATGGTCATGTCCAGAGTCTCGTTGGCCTTCAGGAGACTCGCACAAAATTTGGTTTCAGCTCCAGCCTCAAGAACTGCAGGGATGGCTACCATGTAATGCCTATAGACACAGAAACATACACACATGCCATTGGGCAGCCTGTCACACTGGATCTCACACGCAGGGAACACCAACACAAACTTCTGTAGCAAATCAACAAGATCGAAACCCTAGTTCGAAAAGAAAAGTACACACACACACAAAAAAACAATAACAGGCAAACTTACGGTTCTGCCAGGACTTGAGCGAGACACATGCAGCTCAAGAGGACACAGAGTGTCCATGTCCACATCTGAATCCCAGGACGACCCATGACTGACTGAGATGATCCTCACAGACAGCGTCTGTTAAATAGCCACTGATACAGAACCCCCGCCACCCCACCCTCCAAACACACACACACACACACCTACACACAGACATATCCCCACACACACTCTCATGCAACTGCTCTATTTAATTTCCAGTAAGTCTTGACTCATAAGTCAATCATTTATAGTCTTAGCGTATGAGACTGTGTCAGAGATGGCTTTAAATATATTTAATATTGTGTATTACGGTCTGACTAAAGTGATATTTCACAGAGGGTTGACCTGAGAGACCTAACGGCCTCTGCTGTGGTGCCATAGATTCGATGTTGAATTATAACAAGTGACAAAATAGAAATGGTCTCACATCATTTTTAAAAAAGATTTAATGTTTTGGTGAACACAAAGCAGGAGCTGGAACATCAGGACAATATTCTAACTGGGTGTAGATGTTCTAAAGCTATTATATTTTGTAAGTGTTTATCTTGTACATTTTCCTGTAACTCATTGCCAGAGATGCTGTTGTATTATTGTGTATATTCCACCATTCAATCTCAGATCAAATGACGCTGCTGTAGACACAGGTTCATGAGTGATGGAAACGTGATAAGTGGGTGAACACGCTAAGTTAGCAAGACAACAAGGTGAGAGAGCATCTCAGTTGTTGGTGTGTTTTTGACATCGAACATGACACACTGGGGGGAAAAAACTGAAAGACAAACTCCTCTGCTAGCAATGCGAAAAGAGTAAATTTCTTTTTTAGTGTGTTTACAATTACTTAAAAACTTGCATACATCCACTAATTTTGGTGTAAAAGAAGGATACCTCAGCTGCAGGTATCCTTGTTGGGTTCTGCAATGTTGCCCTTTACCCAGCGGGGGATGTTTGGTTTTGGCATGCTAACATCTCTGACTCAGGCCAAAGTAGACTTTTTTCACCAGTAAGTAAACCTGTGGACTGATAAAGTCCTCAAACTTTGCTGATGGATTACAACACACACAGATATGTGCGATCTATTTAAAACATTCAAACTATTTGTATTTGCTAAAGTCTTTATAAAACATATATATGCAACTGAAATGAATATGCATGCAATTCATGCGGGCACTGATTTGTATCTGCATGAATCAGCCCCCTTCTGTTCGCAACTCTCTGCAGCTGCTTCGGCATATAAGACCTAGAACAGGATCAAGTCTGATCCAGGTTACACTCAGATACAAGTACATATAATCTGAAGGTAAACAGCGACTTTGATGACAAAGTCTTCAGGTTACTTTTCATACTGGTAAAAAAATTACAATTACGCAATTACAGCCCCTGATCTGATCTAGCAAACAGGTCCTTTTTGACCCATGCTCTTCTGTTGCATATAGTTTATTCTGTTCAAACAGGAAGTTAATTATTGCAAAAGAGAGAGAGCACAAGCGCAGCCTATTTTTGAGTAAAAGCAAAAACTAAACCAAACACGTTGTGTAATGCCTATTGGAGTGGAATTTTTCTTTGAGATTATCTGCTGCACCTCTGGTTTACCTTCGACCCTGAGAGACTTGTAATATGTTGATGTTGAACACTAACCGTGAAACTGCTTTAATATGGGCAGCTTAGCGTCTGCTGATCTTTTAAATTTACACTCACCCACAATATCACTGAGGTCTGCAGATCAGATGCTTCTGGAAGTCCTGAGAAGGAGATAAGACCCTTTCGGTTGTTTCTCCTCCACATGAGGACCTCACCATAGTCTCTGGCTTTTAAAACAGGTTGAAATTTGTATTTATGTGATTTTATTTTATTTTACTATTTAGTTTGTACTTTATTGTTTAATTTAATAAAATGTATCTTCCCTGTTTTAGCTGCACAGCACTTTGTTCAACGTTTATTCATGAAAAATGTACTTCTTTCTCACAAATTGTGCAAACTGTGGGTTTATGAATTCAATTTCGAGGAAACATACTAGGTTGTAGTGATGTGGTTCAGGCTGTGGGCAGTGCTTGTCAAAACAGTTAAAAAGCAGATTTCCTACTGCATTATGTAACTGAATTGGATGTCTTAGAAAGAGATCTTACTTACCTGATTGTTAACCAACACCGACAACATCACCTTGGAGCTTTCACCCAAAGTATCAACAATACTACCAGGATAAACATGATTGATCCCCACAATTATGCTTATCTCTTAAAAGACGGTTCCCCATAAATACGAAGATCAGTGCACAAGTGAATACAGAGACGTGTGTTAAAATTTGAAAAATATAACAATTTTTACTTGGTCAGAAGTTCATTTTTTAAGACAATTCTGTATTATTCCTTTTTTATAAAAAATTATATTTCAATACCAGATATACACAGTTGGAAAAATAGAAACCTTCTAGAGAAGCATACATTACGTATTGTTGAGGTAGGTCAGTTGAGGTAGGTCAAAAACAACAAGGGCTATTGCAGGGCAAGTGATCGCAACCTCAGTGCAAAACACACACTGCAAACAGCAAAGAAAAAGAAGGGGAAAATCTAAAGAAAGGTAAATCACACTAAATAAACAAATGCCTTAGGGTTAAAGACACACTCCTGCAATATCCTATGCTGCCATCACCACCACTAACTCAACAACTCTGCTTTTAATCCATCTGTTCACATACACAAGTGCAAAGAAAACCTTAATCTGATGCCACTAAATGCAAAACGAAATATAGTAAATGCTGCAACTTAGGGCAAACAAAAAGTAAACTAACATAAAACTAACTATAAGGCAAGACAAGACTGGTAGCATTTCATCTCGGCTGTCCGTAAATTCCCACGACCCCTAAAGTAGCATCGAATAGCTATTAACATGGTTGTTGTGATCCGATAACAAGTGGACAGCTCTGAGTGCGTGCGTTCACACCTGACATTAAAATGTGGCCCATGTGCCTCGTGATCGGATCTTAGATCAGATCTCACCTCCCCGCTCTATACAAACAAACAAACAAACAAACAAACATGTAGGTCATTTCTGTTGAAGACCAAGTTATATTGTTTTTACCCAGTCTGACTACACAAGTGTGTCAGATGTCACTGTGTGTGTGTGTGTGTGTGTGTCAGTTTTAGCACAAGCGAGTGAAAGAGAGTTAGAGAGACGAGTGAGGAGTGTCTGAATTAATATTTTGCAGCTGCACTACAAATAAAGATTTTACCAATTTAAAAGGTTCAGTGTGTAAGGTTTAGGTGAAAGGGATCTATTGGCAGAAATTTAATTTAAAATTTTAATGTTTTCACTAGTGTGTTTCATCTAAATTGTACAATTTGTTGATTTCTTTACCCTAGAATGAGCCCTTAATATTAAAAAATACTTTACATTTACATCAGGAGTAGGTCCTCTCTATAGAGGACACCTTGTTTTTTACAGTAGCCCAAACTGGACAAACTAAACACTTTTTGAGATTTAATGATAACTGAAGGCTACCACTGGTTTTCTTCCATGTTTGGAAGGGGAGGGTGAGGTGGGGGTATTCAGCTGCAACATGCAACTTCACCACAAGAGGTCACTAAATTCTACACACTGACCCTTTAAGAAAAGTATCGATCATTATGTGGTGATCAGTGTTGATATTGTGGTAGTGGTCACAAACAAATCGTGATCGGATCTTCACACCTGTATTTAGAGCTGTCTGCTTGTGATCACAAAAAACACATTTTAATTCCAGGTGTGTACGGGGCCTTCTAACGTGCTGATGGAAACAACCACCACAGCACCAAATCCACAACCAAAGATAGTCCCCAATCACATCAACTATTTACTTCTGTTTGAATATAATTTGTTTAAAACAACTTACACTGTTTTGGGGAATTACAGTCATAAAACTATAATTACTTCCCCAATGTTGTATGCCTCCACCAATCAGTGCAGTTTCAGCCTACATAGACTTTATTTCCAGACTTTTGAGGTCAACGTGACCTTTGACCGCTGAAATCCAATTAGTTAATTGAGTCCAAGTGACTAAAATTTGAAGAAAATTCCCTAAAGGGAGACATTAGATATAATGTTCCAGAGGCCAAAAACATGATTTGTGAGGCCACAATGACTTTGACCTTCAAAACATAATCAGGTCATCGGTGAGTCCAATTGAATATTGGTGCTTAATGTAAGGAAATCCCCGATTAGTACTCCTGATATATCACATTCTCAAGAACATGAGGTCACCATGACCTTTGACCACCAAAATATAATCAGTTCATCTTTGAGTCCAACTTAACATTTATACCAGATCATAAGAAATACCCTCAAGTTGTTTCTGAGATGTTGCATTCACATATCAAAAAAAGGTTTTGTAAGGTCAGCATGACCTTGATCTTTGACTTTCACCAAATTCTAATCAGGTCATAATAATGCCTCCAGCCACTGGCTGTTGCCCACTTGGAGGCGTAAAAATAAACTATATATTTTTAGATATAAAACAGACATAATACGGAAAGTATTATAGAACAGAAAAGGGCATTTTTGATTTTGGTCTTTTGACTTAAATTGTTGGAAAAACTAGAATGAGAATGCTCAAAGTAAATCAAATCAAAATCTCTCTCCTTTCTTGCTGTCCTTTTACATCTCGTCTCAAGACACTCCTAAAAACAAGTGGAATATGACATTATCTCAGTCTGTGGGCAGAATATGTTTCTGTTCTAATAAACAAAATGATATTTTTCCATTCCTCGGGCTAAGCAGATATGACAAAGTAAATGCACTGAAGCCAATTTAAATGTCTTTTTGGTATTGTTTCTGTTCCCGCTACTCTCAACAGAACTCTAAAAATAGATTCACCACTGATCCAAAATAGAAACAATTCCATCATGAGATAAAAGCTGACCTGGAGGAATCTTTAATAATAATACCATAATAATAACTCAAAGCTTTTAGGAGATAGTGTCATTTCTTTCTTTTGCTAAAATGATCTGGTTTTATTGAGTCGTCAGACTACTGCTTATACTACAACTTGGCATGTTTGCTTTATTATGAATAACTGAAGAGAAATTCCTACTGAAATCAAACCACTATTAAATAGTTACCACACCATGTAAAATAGTCAACTGTGTCAAACAAGCAATTAGCCGTGTCCCCTGACCTGAATTGTGCAGGTTGATGCTGCGTAGGTTGGGGAAGAGCCGCTGCAGGACGTCTTTGTTGTCCTGGTTGGATGCCAAGTTGTTGTTGGACATGACCAGCGTGTCGAGGCTGGGGAACATGGAGCCGAACTTGCGGACTTCGGCCCAGTCCTGGAGGCTGTTGTCGGTGATGTGAAGCAGGCGCAGGCTGGGACAGGCCACACTGGAGGCACTGAAACTGCTGTACTCATTAATGCACAGGAACAACTCCTCCAGCCTGCAGGACGACACAGGACAATGTAGGGACTATATACTGTATACAACAGAAAACTGCCTTCCTCCACTTAGAATGTACAAACTGTAAATTCTCTTCAGTAATCAACTGAATGGCCCCTCCCCCCGCACACATGACCTAATAAAACCAGTCACTAGAAAGCACTTTTGCTGTGGTTTACTCCTTTAGTCTTTGTGTAGATTATCTCTGGGTGGTACTTTATGTTTGCCTCTGTGGGACCTTGATGCTTAGATTTACAGACAGGGATTTTAAGATGGTGACACCGATATAAAAACCACACAAATTTCCTCAGTCCACTTCTCTCCCTCTCAACTGTATTGTATCCTGCCAACTTCAGATTTTATTATTTAAATATTTACATTTGATATTAAATAATACTCACTAACTTATATTTTGTTATATTATTAGCCAAGGAGGTTATGTTTTCATCTGTGTTTGTTTGTATTTAGCAGGATTATACAAAAACTACTGGACTGATTACCCCAAGACCTGGTGGAGGGATGTGGTATCAGGGTCACTTTATTTAACAGTGCAAGATAGTAGAACTTTTGTTGACTTCTTGGATAATTTATATCCAATAAAAATCGAAATCATACAGTCAGTGCTGATGCTATGAACAAGAAGGAGATAAGAGCCAAAATAAGCATAAGTTAGGATGTCATCTTTTATGGGTCAGATTTTCCACCACTGGAGAACATTGGAAACAATGCAATGCAGCAACAAGACATGGACTGAATCTAAATGTCCAGATTTAACAGACGTAAAGTCAGGAAGTCTGCAAGTGCTGAGGACTGTCCAGATCTGCAAATCTGCAAGGGGGCTTAATCTGACTTTCTGTGAACGTCCAGTGAGTCTGCTTGAAGTGCAGACTTTGACTGGGAATATGGATGTGATGGTGTAGAGCAGGGGTATTCAACTAAAATTTAAAGAGGTCCAGTTAGAGAAAATTTATTGAAGCAAAGGTCCGGAAGATCATAATGTCTAACTATTTAGTGTGATATATATTTAAGTAGCCTAGTAGTTGTATCAACATCTGCATGTACTAAATGCCTGACTGTCAAATCAAATGAATTCAGTACGATTCAAAAACTTTTTGACAATATTTATTGTCACGTAACATAGAACTGAACATATATGTATGATTTCAGATATGTATAATATTCTCTCATTAACTAAATAAAAGTAGGGCTGCATTTCAAAATAAGAGAAAATAAATAAAATGTGAAAATTGTGCATGTTCAAATAAAGGGCTTAACTTCAGAAAAATAAAATAAAGGGAGCAAAAGCTTGAATTTCCCTTTTTCTGTTTCACATCTTGACTCAAAAGTCTCAACCAATTTTACAGATAATAAATCTCAACACATCTTAACAATTGAACAGTTTTAGAATCACTTTTTCCCCCTTATATCCCACTCCCCCACTTTTTTCGTATTTTTCTCTCCCTTTCTCCGTCTCACTCCTGTTTCTCAACTTTCACCGTCTCACTCCTCTGTTTCTCTCCCTTTCACCGTCTCACTCCTGTTTCTCAACTTTCTCCATCTCACTCTGTTTCTCTCCCTTTCACCGTCTCACTCCTGTTTCTCAACTTTATCTGTCTCACTCCTCTGTTTCTCTCCCTTTCACCGTCTCACTCCTCTGTTTCTCTCCCTTTCTCCGTCTCACTGTTTCTCTCCCTTTCTCCGTCTCACTCCTCTGTTTCCCTCCCTTTCACCGTCTCACTCCTGTTTCTCAACTTTCTCCGTCTCACTCCTCTGTTTCTCTCCCTTTCACCGTCTCACTCCTCTGTTTCTCTCCCTTTCACCGTCTCACTCCTCTGTTTCTCTCCCTTTCTCCGTCTCACTCCTCTGTATCTCTCCCTTTGTTTTCTCTCCCTGTATCGCTATCTTTCTTTTTCTTTCTACCGTCTTTTCATGTGTAACTTGCCTCTAACTCTCTCATCTGTCTGCACTGTAGAGTCGCAATGTTTACCGCCTGGAATGCACAGACTTGATTGGCTTAACTCGCATGCAATTGGTCTGTGCATTTCCTCATCCGCTAAACCACTACCGTAAAGACTACAAAAGCTGCGCCGGTTACAAATAGAAGCGCCCCGTCAGGTTTTAAATCATAACCTTCTGTTTTGGCTGTAGGTCAGGGTCCGTACGGGACGGCTTCTGGGTCCGGACTCGGACCGCCTGTTAGTGACCTCTTAACAATTGAACACTGTAGAGGAAATGAAAAATAACTTAACAATAATGATCACATCACACACAATTTGATTTGTTTTTGAATACATCCGTTTAAAAACTCTAGGACCTTTGATAAACTGCCTATATACCTATGTACAAAACTTGTAGAGTTGGCAAACAGACTAAAAGCTATAACTGGAGCTAAAGGGGCAAAATTGTTTTTTGTGAATGAAATAAAAATTTTGATAAATGCCGATGCAGTATGTGAGTGATGTGTAATAGTGCTTAACATAGATGCATTTTGAATGTGTGTGTGAATGAGCGAATGGCAAAAACTGTACTGTAAAGCATTTTGAGTGGTCATTAACTCTCGTGTTGTTCCTGGGTCGGATTGACCCAGAGTGTGTGTGTGTCTGTGTGTGTGCGCGTGCGTGAGTGCGTGCGTGTGATCATACGCAAGCCCTGGCCGGTCAGGGTTAGGGTTAGGGTGACCCAAGGATTGTCATTATCCAATTCTCCTGGGGGGTCATTTACACCCCCAGAGAGGGCGCTGTGGTGCTCTGTGGGGCCAACGGCGACGGTGACTACGAAGACGACGACGGTGACGAGGACTACGACCCAGTGGGTGATGCTTCTGCAGATTTGTCATCCTTGGAAAAAGAAGAAGAAGAAGGACAAGACCACGGCGACACCACCACCACCGGACTCGTGGAAAGAGAAACCTTCCCGTCAAGAAACGGGGAAATAACATGGTCCTCGAGGGCGTACGGCCTCCTCCTCCTCCTCTTCCTCCTCCTCTGCTGCGGCTCAAAGCGGGGTCCCCTGGGGCCCCACGATCCACGCGACGTCCCGCACCGGTGACCTAGCCTCGACGTTCCGCCTGTTCATCACGCCGACGGTAGAGAACATCATCCTGGAGATGACGAATCGGGAGGGTCGTCGAAAATACAGCGACGAATGGAAAGGGATGGATGAGACCGACCTGCGCGCCTACGTAGGGCTGCTGATCTTAGCGGGCATGTACAGGTCCCGGGGCGAGGCCGCCGCCAGCCTGTGGGACGCCGAGAGCGGCCGGGCGATATTTCGTGCCACGATGCCCCTAAAACTCTTCCACACGTACTCCAGACTGCTGCGCTTCGACGACCGCGAGACGAGACGCACCAGACGAGCCACGGACAAATATTATTATTATGTTATGTTATGTTATGTTATGATGTTATGTAGATAGCAGCTGCTAGTCCTCGTCCTCATCTCATCTCCTCCTGTTTTTCTCCCTAGGCCGATGTCCGTTCCGTCAGTACATGCCCAGCAAGCCGGCGAAATATGGGATCAAGTCGTGGGTGGCCTGCGATGCGAAATCAAGCTACGCTTGGAAGATGCAAGTGTACACCGGAAAGCCGAGCGCCGGGCGCCCAGAACGGAACCAGGGGTTGCGGGTAGTGCTCGATGTAACGGAGGGACTGCACGGTCGTAACGTCACGTGCGACAATTACTTCACCTCCTACAAACTCGCGCGGCAGCTCCTGGAGAGGAAGCTCACCATGGTCGGCACGGTTCGGAAGAACAAGCCCGAGCTCCCGACCGGGCTGCTCGCGGTCAAGGGAAGAGAGGTGTTCTCATCCAAGTTCGCATTCACGCCCACCGCCACTCTGGTGTCCTACATCCCAAAGAAAAACAGGAACGTGGTGCTCCTGAGCACACGGCACGCCGAGGCCGACATCAGCGACCGCGAGGATGGGAAACCGGTCATCGTCCTGGACTACAACCGCAACAAAGGTGGTGTGGACAACCTAGACAAGGTGATCGGAACGTACAGCTGCAGGAGGATGACCGCGTGCTGGCCCCTGGTCGTCTTTCACAACATTCTCGACGTCTCTTCCTACAACGCCTTCGTGATATGGAGAGAGATCAACCCAGACTGGATGCCAGGCAAGCGGAACAAGCGGAGGGTGTTCCTAGGGCAGCTGGGAAAGGCTCTCGTGACTCTCGTTCATCGCACCAAGGGAGCGCATCCCCCACACGGAAGCGTCCGCCGCGGTTGTGAAGGCTGTAAAAGCCGCCGCCGCCGCCGCACAGAGAGCTCTTGACTACGACGCTCGACCCGAGCGTCCGGCCTCCTCCATAGCCCTAGCAGCAGCCCCGCTCGGGGCGAGTAAGAGGAAGAGGTGTCAGATATGCCCCAGGAAAAAGGACTGTAAAACTCACACCGTGTGCCGCGGGTGTAACAAATACATCTGCAAGGGCTGCTCACTTGTCTATGTGTGCGTCCTAATATGGGGTGGGCTATGTGAGGGCGCCAACAGCCGGGGGAAGCAGGGACAACACAAGGGTTAAATAGCTAGTGAACCGAAAAATTCACTCATTATCTCCTCACCCCTATGCCGATGGAGGGGTGGGTGAAGTGTTTGAGTCCACTTAACACTTCTGGAGTATCAGGGGTAAACTTTGTTGCAGCAGAATCCGATACAATTAAAGTCAATGGCGACCGTTTCTTCAGACGTAATAAAACAACAGAAAAAACACAACATGCCTCCATACTGCTCCTGTGGTGTCATCCAAGTGTCCGCCAGCCCTGACATTCATATCCGGCTCGAAAGGAGGTAATTTACACCGTGTCTTAAGCCTAAAAGTCCACTGATATCTTCCTACGAGGTTCGTCCACGGACCCTCGGACTCACCATCATGTTGCTAGGTTAGCCACCTCCAGTGGACTTTTAGGCTTAAAACAGGGTGTAATTTAACTATTTTCTTGTCAAATATAAAGGTCATGGCTTGCGGACACTTGGATGACAACACACGTATGGGTGAGTGGATAATGAGTACATTTTCATTTTTCTGTGAACTATCCCTTTAAGACTGGAAATGTTCTATATAATTTCAAAAATACAAACAATACAGATACAATTAAACATACAATTTAATGTACAACATAACATTACAACCTTGTGTTTGTATGCCTCAGCCAACCAGTCAAGTTGCAATTTATAGCCATGTCTGTCCAGACTGATAAGTGAGTAATTTGAAAGTATTCAATAAAAGATGTGAAGTGTATTTTGTTGTTAAACTTCATTTGAAAGTTACATAACCATATTTATCTGTTAATTTAACAAAGCCTGTAATTTTCCTTACCCCGCTCACCTGTCAAAGGGAACTTGAGACCCGCGGTGGGCACGACCACCACCCCCATACCAGGTCCTCTGCGGCACGGAAAGTTATCTGGACTGTGCTTTTCACTGATCACCTCCACAAAGGTACGGCCATCGTTGTCCTCCTGTGGCTCCATGGATATGTCCTGTTGCACGGCCTCCCCCTCAGCTGATCAGCAGTGTGGGAGAGAGACGGTGAAATTTTGTCATAATATTGCAAGAAAAAAATCATGACAATTTTCAATAATTTCCTTCAGTAATAATATCTGGGTTTCATCTACTGTTTCTTTTTTTGATGGTGAGTAAACTCCCTGCTCTTTCATCCTTCTCTCCAAATATGACATTTTGAGAATGATATGTTAATATTACATGAATAAAGTAGTGTTTTGAATATCAAAAGTCATTTGAATGTTCATTCTCTTCCTTCAGTGATGATATGAGGGTTGCATATCCTTTTTTTTATTTGATGGTGAGTCTTTCCTGCTCTTTCCAAGATGTACACACTAAAAGTGGACATGTCTACAAAATCTAATCGGGGTAGTGTTTCACATATGTCACACTTTACCCCCTATCCTGCTCTTTATTGACCATCAGCCACTCTAAGCTTCTCTGCTTGCACTTATTTGCTCCCCTTCACTCGAGAGCCCTCCAGTGGTTGTGTGTCATTCTGAGTGGAGTTAATACATTTCTTTTGTTGTTACTGCATAAAATACCAGTGTCAACAGAAGATATTTCAGTCAGTAAGATTCACTTTTGGCCTGGCTGCTGCTGCTTTGGGTCAGATGTATCAGGGGAGGGTTAACCTCACTATCCAGTTTTTGACTTCTTGTGTGTGTCATGCCAGATGTGGATACTTGAAGCATGATTGATCTTCATCGTATCAATAGAGACAGTGATTAACATGTTGATCTCATAATGTAGTTACTGAAGGGTTAGGTTTAGGTGTTAAAGGGATAGTTCACCCAAAAATGAGAGTTCACTCATTATCTACTCACCCCGATGCTGATGGAGGGGTGGTGAAGTGTTTGAGTCCACAAAACTGCTGGAGTTTCAGGGGTAAACAGTGTATCAGCCGAATCCAAAACAATTTGACATTAGTGACCTATCTTAAGACGTAATAAAACAGAAAAAAAATGACATGCCTCCATACTGCTCGTGTGGTGTCCTCAGTGTCCACAAGCCCCGCAATTCAAGCCTAAAAGTCCACCAGAAGTGGCTAAGCAAGCAGACTTTAGCATTTCCGATGGTCCCTGAATGCACCTCGTCGGAAGATATAGGGGGACATTAGGACTTAGTTCATTCATACTTGTACATAGTCAGAGCATCCTGAGGGGCAGGGAACAACTCCTGTGTCAGAGGCCTGTCTATACCTGGTTCTAGGCTTCATTATTTTTTTAATTGCACGATTAGGAATATAAGCAGGTGCCACATGGAGGCTGTGACTAGTCAAACAAATGAATTAAAACTCCCTCAGGTAAGAGTGATAACACAGAGTGTGATTTAAGGTAGTCTGTAAGAATCTCTGTTCATATATACTCACATTTGATTGGTCAAAAGAAAAGCTTCCCTCATTTGGGGATCAGATTGCAGTTCAACCCCTGTAAAGCTCAGGCTCTACTTAGACACAACATATTGATCCTTAAGTACAATGTACAACATGTGAAACTATCTTGTTTAGCATGTTAACATTTGCTATTCAGCACGAAGCACAGCTGAGGCTATTGGGAATGTCACATTCAGCAGGTATTTGGTCATTTATTTATTTATTCTGACCTAATAATGGCACAGGACGAAAAAAAAAAAGAAAAGGGAATCATCAGTGTTATTACAAATCCTAGGGGGTGTGCTGTAAATGTCACATCCATCCATCCAATAAGCATTGAGACATTTCAATTAGGAAAAAAAAAAACAAAAAAACAAAAAAAAATTAATTTACACTGGAGGAGAAGTCAGACATCACTGAGGTCATTACGTTTCCTCCTCTGTGGTTCACAGCCAGGACAACACAGCACCACGATTGAACACATTCATGAAAGTTTTGTGACTTTCAAATACTACAAGTCAAATAAAGTTCTTTGCCATTCATCCTCTTTCATAATGTAATAGTAAATGTGTTGCATGAATGTATTTATTATAACTTTCATACATCCAACATAAACACAGAGGCAACAATGAATTTATCATATTGTGACATCCTAAACTTAGTTTTCCTGTCTTGGCATGTTTAAGATCTTTTAAAATCAGTTTTCATAGACCATGGCGTTGCTTTTTATTCTCCATCAGTCATTTTTTCCACTGATAGCTATATATTTATATGTCATTACTGTGTTTTTAATCTGTTGGCTGTGTGTGTGCTTGCTGATCATCTGGACCAAAACCTCCTGAGGAGGAGAGATAGATGGACAGATGGAGATGATATTTGTTTTTTATGTACTTAATATGCTCCACCCTAGCAGCCATGAGGACACTTGTTTTGTGAATATCTATCAACTTTCCACACTAAGCTGACCTGCATGTGTGTTTTCCAATATGTGTATGAATAAATTAACTGCTGAAGCTGCACTAGCAACAGTTGAAACAGTGTAAAACACAGTAAAACATAAGAGAACTAAGTTGGACGTTCACATCACATTATTTTATTCTCCATTAGTTTCACCTCAAACACATACAGTATTTAGACAGAAATGTGTCAAGCATTTGTGTTAAACTGCTCGTTTGTGGGACAACACAGGGACTGAACTCTCCTCTCTTGAAGCTGCAAAAAGAAAAAAGAATAAATATTAGTATATTATATTCCATGTGAAGTCCAGAGTTGTTGTTGACATCATTACCTCTGCCAAGGAAGTTATGTTTACCTCTGCTGAGTTAAGAGCATTACACAAAGAACTTAACAAATTACAATGAATCTTGGAAGAAAGATATGGCATCGGTGATGAAGAACAGACACAATTTTGGTGCGGCTCCAGGAACTATTTTTCACTTTCTTTAACATTGTGAGATATTGTGCTTCTCAACATTTGTTGATTTCTCAGAGAATAATTCATGGATCTTGATGAAACAAATGTTTTTTTTAGGGGACTGATATTTTTAAGTTTGTGCAATTTGGTGATGATTCAAATAAAAATCCAGATGTAGTTAATTTAAATATGGTTTCAAAAAGGGGATTGTTGGGTCTTTGTGGAGGTACTCTATGTTCTCGACTCAGGTCATAGAGCCTCTTGAGAAAGGTTCTGACCAATTGAAGACATTATTACTTTTTGTGGTTGGGTTAGAATGTTCTTGTATCATCATGTATTGTTACCTGCAGCAGAAGTGTAGATATATTCTGTCTCAGCCTGGTCACCTGAGAAAAAAAAAGAATTGAAGGACAGATGGATTTTTCTAAAATATAACCTTTCTTCATATATGCTTGATGTGGTCTCTGTAAAGGGATTTAGGGTTTGTGTGTGAGAGTGTCAGAATTACTTGTCTGGTAGTAGTCATACATCTTGACCACGGCTGGCTTCAGGTTCTGCACTGGCAGCTCCTGGATGAGACGTAACCTGTAGTTGATGGGTATGTCCTTTGGTAGCTGTTGGTTAAAAAGAAAAGACAGATGACGCAATATGTAACAATCAGAAAATCCTTATCTCTTGACCCTCACTGTGAATTCCTCTTACCTCCTGGATGTACACCATAACATGATCATCCTTTTCTTCAACACGATTCACCAGCACGGCTCCTTTGAGCTGTGGGGGAGAGGATAATCAACTGGGTTTCTCATCAATAACGGATGTAAACTAGTCTAAGTTACACTAATAACTCACCTCCTTCAAAGACTGTGGATCTGGGACAAAGCCAGAGAGCATTTTGATGTTCAGGATCACCATGTTCGTATTTTCCTCTTTTCCATGATATCTGCAATAAACCATAAAGATGTGAAGTCCCATACCTTCACCATTGTCCTCACAGTTAGGATATGTTTGAGCATGTTGGCATACCGGTTCATCCACCATCAGGTACACACTGGTATCTACAGAGGACTGTTTAACAAAAATGACAGTACACCTCCATCATTAGTGTAACTTGTGGGAGTAGATTACTTACAGGCATTTTATCAACAGACTGAGTTTGTTTTTGGTGCCGTCAGCCTCTGCTTTGACCTCAACACTGAAGGATGTGACTTCAGTCGGAGTTGGGATGTTGTAGTTAAGACTAATCTGAGAAACAGGGAGACAAGGGAAAGTATGGGATTAAAAATACAGAAATAGCATATCAAGAATTTCCTTTGCTCAAATTTATGAAACAGAAGAACCATGTTGTTTTCAAGGGAGTCACATTTACACATCCTGATTTTAGGTTGTTGTATTAAGGGCTGCTGCACACTACAGGATAATCTGGATGATTTTGGACGTGATTCACCCCTTCTGACAATTCCAGGGGCATTCAGTCTCTGCCGATTATCTGCCCAAATAACCCTGAAGTGTGATGGTTATGCAAAATGATCTTAGTTCTACAGATTGAGTGAGAGCCTCCCCGATCTTGAATATCAAATCTGTTTTATTTTCACGATAATTGGCTCCGACAGAAACCCGCATGCAAGTTTTCAGCACTCCAGTTCAGAAGGTGGCAGTAATGGACAACCTAGTGTGTCTTTGAGATCCGAAGTCTCTGGAATCGCCACTGTGAAAAGGTTTTCTGCAAACGTCAAGTCTGCCACTATGTCTGTGATCTCCCACGTTTTTAAAATCGTTGAAGAGTTGAAAATCCTCTTTTACCAGGCGCAAGGTATCAAACCTTGGTTCGGTGTAAATGAACCCAGATTACAAGGGAGCCTGCTCAAAGTGTCTACCTCTTTCATGTTTAATGGCTTTATGTAGCATCAAGTCATTTCCCAGGTTGTAAGAGTTTAGGACCACCTGGTCATTTCATTCAAAATCCAGTTATTTGAATAGTCAGACTGGCTCATTTATTTAAAATGAGAAACAAAGCTCACTTCATACAGACACCACATATAATTCGGGATGCAGCACTTTCAGACTCTCTGCACTGCTACTGTAAGACTGTTGAGGTGAGCATTTATCAAACAGAAGCAGTTAAAGCTCCAGTGTTGACTGACCTGTATTGAAGCACACGCGTTGCCCTTCACCTTCACGCTGTACTTTCCTATCACGTCCTGTAGCCTCTTCTCCTGGTACAGCAGTTTGTTGTCCCTGTTCACATCAAATGACAGCTGACTACTGGGGGACTGGACCATCACTGTGCTTGAACCCTCTGGATTGAATACCAGAGTGGAGTAAAGAGCCAGAGCCTGAAGAGCCACCACTGTGTCCTGCAACACACATAAAATACTCTATGTTACTTTAAATCTTTACACATATAATCACTTGTGTTTACACATACAGCAGGAAGAGGTGGAAGGTCACCATTAAAAAGTAAAAGCTGACAATAGTACCCCACTGTTATACACTAGTGATGGATTTGGAAACTTGTGCTGTACTCATATACTGTAACAGCAGCAGCTAACCCTTGTTGACAGGTAATGCAGCACAGATCATATTTCAGAACTTTGAAAGTAATCATGATTTTCACTTTCAGTTAAACTTCAGGAATTTAACTGAATTTTTTTTTTTTTTTTAAAGAACCTAATATTTGGAATTTTTCAGATAAGATAGGATGTAATATTCTTTATCCTACTTACAATCTAAATCATAAACTAATTTATGTAAATACAGCATTTATAAGCCTGTTGAATTGGCACACACACGGTTTTCACAGGACAGCTCTGAGCACACAGCTAGTCAATGAACATTCTTCTGTTTGGCTTGTACCTGTGTGGACGAGAAGCCTCCATAATAGTTCTGCTGACCCGTCAGCCATCTGACAATGCGAGAGGTGTAGCCCAGCTCTTCAGCACTGGGCGAGGCACTGAGTTTGGCCAGCATCACATAGGAGCTGATCTCCACAGACAGAGAGGCTGATGTTTCTGTTGCTGTCTGAGACCAATGGAGGAAACCCCCTAAAACACATCCATCCACAAACATACAGGCATAAGGTCAGCTACAGTGACAGTAAGTGAAGGCAGAACGATTTCCTTGAGGAGGACAGCAGCTCGCCTTGTTTGTGTCCAACTGTGTCAAGGTGCTGCAGGAGGTGAGCACGGGTCTCCATGTCTCCTGCCAGGGTAAAGACGTACGCCAACAGAGCTGTGGTGTAGGTGTTGCTGAGGTCATTGGCGGACTCCTTAAGGCAGGACAGGCTCTTCTTAACCACAGCATCCTGTAATGCATATTTTAGATTGAGAAAGTATGTACAAATACACAACATAAAACTCAGAATTTAGATATTATCACTATAGAGTAGAAAGAGTCTTCAGTCCATCTTCAGAACCACTCAATTAAATAATGAAGAAAGATGCAGAAGTAGCTAAACAACTACCACTGTTGTTAATCACTACAAAGACAGGTCATTATTTTATGAAGCCTACAACACAAACCAAAAGAACTGTTTGTGTTAAGATAGTTTTTTCAATCTGAACTCTCCATGAGGAAAAGTAGCCGTTGTTATAGTTAGGTTTATACATTGTAATAGTGCATATTATATTGTTAATTGTGAATCAGGATTAATTGTGGCACTCACAAAAAACAAAAGTGTATACTAACAGGGTGGCAAGTGGGAAGATTTCAGTTTTTTACTCATTAGTACAAACAAAACTATTAATAATATAAAGTGAATTCAGTTTAAATTTGTGTAAAACTTTCTTTGAAAACATTAGCAGTTGGTGAAACAATCAGAGCTTAATACTGTACTGAAACAGATGCCATACAATGGGAAGTATAGGAAGACATTTATGTAGTTTAGTCACAAAACAGTTTTGTGATTGCTGTGTCGAGCAAAGCCACCAGATTTGAAATCTGAGGCTGTCGATCAGCTTGTTACTCAAGTAAAACAGTAGAAGTAATGTTTCCACCAATGCGCATATTGCCAACACAATGTGTGATATCACTTTGTTATCTCAGGTGCAATATTACTATTCATGCACAATAATACTTTCATAGCAGGGTTGTCAGCATAGAACAGGATTAAGTGTTTGACCCCTTCACCCTTTTTGGCATAGAGGGGTGCTTTCACCACATAACTCTTTATTCAAAAAAAGCAAACAATTATTTGTTTTCTTTATCAGTGGAGAGACGATTGGTGCACATATATGTTTATCTTGTAATTGCAAAGTTTGGAGTGAAACAGCGTAAGATAAGTTTGGGGAGGGAGTTTACTCACATCAGTGGACGAATTCATCTCCAAGAAACCGGCAGTGATGTAAGCAGTAAGCGTTACTTCATCAGACACACCACCCTGTAGGAAGGGAACAATATTCACATATCGCATCACTGTGTGTGCGCAACACACAGGGACCCACTTAACAAACATGATTTTGTGCTTGCAGCCACATTCACTTTAATTCCATTAAACAAACGATTTTCACCAAAATATTTTAAATAAAGTACAGCAAGATATTACTGATAATAAAATGTCTACTCTTCAGTTTCAAGTGATATTGTTTTAATCACAGTCTACAGGTACAAAAAGCTCACCTTCATCCTGTTGTTAAAAAGTTTTCCTGACTGTTCAAAACAGCCATTTTTACGTTGTTTTTCCTCCAGCCAAGTTTTAGATGATTCAATATTCCTTGGGTCAATGTAGATGAAAGATTTTGCTTTGGCAAAAGATCTCAACACGAAAGCAGTCAGCCTGAGGACATCAAAACAAAGTTAGACACGACAAAAGGAAAATAAGGAGACGCACTTGTTCTGTAACACGCTTCATGATACCGAACATAACACAATATGGTATAGGTCATAAGTTTGGCTAGTTCATGCATTAGTTACCAACTAGTGCAGTGCCCGTTCTAAACCTGCCTGTTTGGAATGGCATGTTCTCTTGTCGTGTGTTCTAGAGCTACTTCAGAAATATCCCTTGTCATTAGTGACTCCTCCTCAGACAGTTCTACAATATACTGTCACTTTGTATTGTTTGTGTGCAGAGCTTTTTATAAACAGTCTATGGTGAAGAGTGAAGTTTGAAAACTTTGTGTTCTTGCTACCTGGTTTATATGCAATGAAGATTATGAATTCAATGTTTTCATAGAATTAAACTGAATTTGATTGATAACTGTTACTTTGTTTTATAAACAATCTTAAATGATTTGCTGTTATTTTGTATACATCGCATGTTAGCTATTTCAGAGGTCTGACACAATCTTCAGTCAAAAACCTTTCTAAATAAAAGCTTTTTAATTCAACTTGATATAAGGCATTGCAGCACCAAAACAAACTTTGTGCTTTGACTGTTGTCATGACGGAGATCAGCACCCACAATCCGATATAATGGAAGAAACAATCAAATGATCTGGCAGGACAGATCTATTATTGGCCACAGACTGCCAGTTGGCAACCACAGCTGTAGTTTATCTGAGGACTCAGAAGAAGACATGATCAACTCAGTTCACAGACTGGCCATTAGCACACTGCCCGCCCCCAATGACTGCTACAGGGCACTTCCCTGGGCCATTAATAATACACATGCCAAGTGTGATGCCAAAAAGATGAACGGTTCCCAAGATATGTGTTCCACATACAGAAACACAGACAGCTGTGGAATAAGTAGGTAGATAAAATAATTCTATGTACATCAGTTATTTCTCACCAAGTGTTCCCTGTTCCTGATCCAAATGTGCTGTAAGCTCCATCAATATGTTTGTAGTTCAGCTGTCTCTGGTAACCTGTAGAATAAAATAAATACAAGCTTATTAGGACATAATGATTCACACCAGTCCCAGATTATTCAGCTAAAGCTAACTGAGGCTCACCGCTTGACAGGAAGTTGGTAGACTTCTCCATGATGGCCGGTGTCAGCTGCTGTGTGTTTTTCAGGTAGTGGAGGATGTAGATGTTGGGGGCCAGGAGCGCCATGTTCTGCTCACCACATCCATACGGCATCCTAAGCAGCCCATCCAGGTTTTTCAGGGCTCGACCCAGGATGTCGCCTGCACAAATACAGTGACTCACTAAACATGTAAATGACTTGACACTGATATAAAACCATGTTAACAAGCTTCAAACACAGCTGATACAGAAGGCCATGCACTAAAGGAGTTTTGGTATTTTCCCTCAACTGTACTGAATTCTTACAAATAGCAATTGTGATCTTTATACAAGTATTATCCTGAAATCACAAGTTCTCCAGTTATTCAACACAAATCTGCACAGTTGTGGGAACTGTTGGGTTTCTCTATAAATTTAAGGTCTTGACCTTTTTATGTCATAACCCTTAAAATTGAACATCTTTTATTATAATTCATTCTTTATTTTGCCATGGATTTTTTGTGTGAAGCACTTTGTAACCTTGTTTAGATAGGTGCTATACAAATAGTTATTAGAATTTTTGACTAAATAACTACTTTCTGTATAACGTATGAAAGTGCCATGGTTGCATTATACAAACAAATGCAATCTCTCAAGAAGGACAATGATATCCAAATGTCCCTTTTTACTATCAATGTCCTTATTTCTGAGGCATCAAGAAAAAGGTGAACTGTTAACTCTGCAAAATGAGTTTATCCGTTTACCCAGAACTGATAGTGAGGCACGAGCTGATCCCTCGATGACATTCTCAGGGAGCTGTAACTCTACTTCCTCTGTCATAGCCTCTCCTGTGTACAGACAGAGAACAACAACCTTAGAGACAAACTCAAGCCACGGTCAGGATCAAAACAAAGACGTCATTCAGATTTATGAACAGTTAGTGGATCCTGAATCATAGCAGTTCTGATGAAGCAATAAGATCAATACAATGAAACATTGGTCCATCTTGAAGAATAGTTCAAATATTATATTCTTATGGACAAAATGTATGAAAATGCATTTAAGTAATGACTTTTGAAAGATTTGGAGATGCTCTCACTAAACTTGGCAGAAAGGCCACAATAACCAATGCATGATACCTTTTTGCAAGTGGTGGTCTACTTACCTTTTGGGCAGAGCAGCAGGTTGTGGGTCTTTGTCATTTCAGTTCCCTCAGCCTGAGAGGGAAAGAGGTAGGGAATAATGAGTTGCTGAGTTTCCAACTGGTATTTTTTTTAAAAAGGCTTTGGAATAAAGACCATTGCTATTATGTATTAAAGACAACTACCTTTACTATGAGTGGTCGAGTGACCACGTCGATACGGCCTCTTTCTGGAACGCTCACAATCTCATTGCCACAGGAAGTGTGAGATTCCACAGCCTCAGCAGTCACCGACACATTCACAACCCCTGAGAAAAAAAAATTCATTAAACCCTGTTTGAAACTTGATTGAGAATTATCTCAGATCCAATAAATTTCAAAAGTATTTTGCCACTGTGATGGATTTCCCTGATTTCACAGAGACTTAAAAGATGTGGAAACAGGCACAGTAATTCCACCACCTTGGCAAAAGTGTGGATGAAAGCTTGAAGCCTCACCTAAAGCTGTAGGGGACATGTTCCAGCTGAGGGTCAAGCGCTCATTGCCACACAAACAGGATGTGTACTTATCACCAGAGAGGGGGGTGAGGGTGTAATCTAAGGAGTGTGCTGGCGCCACAGAGACCTGTTCAAGAGACACAACACTATACTTTGAAACTGCTGATGTGATGCGAATGTGAACAAATGCTCAAACTGCTGCCTGTTTCGAGACATACAAACCTGATTCCACGTCTCAGTCATGTTGATACTAATAAAATTAGGAATAAACCAAAATGTTGGTTTAAACCAACTGTTTAAATGAGAAACATTAGATGCTTGTTTAATTCATAAGGTGTGATGTACATTCATTAGTGTACAGATGAATTCAATATATATTAAAGGGCATCCTCAACATTGCACTATATGTGTAGGATGTCCTCAGGGTCTCCACAGAAGGGTTAGTGAAGTATTTTGAATCTCAATTGTTCATAACAGTCAAAAATTGGAATCAAATTAAGATTTCACCATGAATTTGGCTACATAAAGTAATTTCAACAACCCTGCAAAACATTCCCTTCAACCTCACGTTTGTGTTTAGTGCCAACTCGTAAATGTTTGCAGGCTAAGAGAGAACATAAAATCTGCTAAACATCAGAAAGTTAATGTTGTCATTATGATGCTAGATTGTTGCCATGTGGACATTAGTTTACAGGCTATTTAAAACTTCCTTTACCATGATGCAGCTGGAAAGGTAGTTGAAGATGGTTGCCTTCAGTTCAAAGTGCTCCCCCCGGATGATGGAGTAGGGCATCGTGAGCTCGAGGAAGAATGGCTGGAAGACGGTGATTTCTTTACGAGGAGCCAAGCCAAAACCCTGAGGGGACAAACAGAAAGCCTCCGTCTCCCAGGTGGTGATGGTATCAGGGACAAGGAGGGACACATCCTTCGTTCCGGATGCTCTGGATTAACAAATACACAGAGACACAGCGACTGTGAGCTAGAAAAACTTCAAAAATTGACAAATTTGCCAATAAAATCATCATTGCAGATAAACCAGGTAGGATGAACACAGTTTTCTAAATTCCCTCTGCAGCATACAATGTTTATAAAAAAAGTTCTGCACACAAAATTAACAGTATATTGTAAAACTGTTTGAGGTGGACTCACTAATAAGACGGAATAATTCTCTGGTATAATATAATAAATAGTTTGCAGGGAAAAAGCAGAAAGAAAAACTCAGTTACATTAATACATCCAACGATGTATTAATGTAAATTCATACTAATATTTGATTCATATACAAGCTCACCCAACTTCCACCAGGTCCCATATCCAAGTCTCGGGGAAGAAAGTACGGACTGTCTCTATAGCTGGAAGAGGATAGTGTGGGGCACCATGACCACCAGGCCCGGCCATTCCCTCTGCTACTCCCCTTGGGGCCATTTCATATGCAACAACTGAAAGAAACCAGAAAATATTCAACTAGAAAGACAGAAGTAACCAGTGGTGGGATGTAATGTAGTAAATTTACTTAGTTACTGTACTTAAGTACATTTTTCATGATGTGTACTTTACTGAAGTAGATTCTTTTTTTTTATGTTGTAATCAATGAGAGATCTGTATCTCTGAACCAATCAGCACATGCAGGAAACATTAGACACTGCCTCTTTTAACACCAGCAAAGCTGCAGATGGAAAATGGATTTGACCAGCCATTATGATGAATAGGCAGATGGTTGAGAGAGATGGCAACAGATATGTTGATGGGAAAGTTTACCTATATTGTTAAAGGAAAGAAGTATGGAGCCCTGTCTTTTCCTATCTTAAAAATGGTGATGTTGGTAATCTCATTGATCCAGAGGATGATTAACAAATACAAATAAAGAGAGCGGACTGTTGGATGTCCGGAGCATGGGGGAGCCCTGTTAAGTGTTAAATTGTTAATGTGTACTATCATTAGTTAGTCACTTACTATATTGTGTTTGTATTATGTGCTGCTGATTGTCATTATTTACTTTTTCCTATTATAAGATGTGAGGTGGGGTGGCAATGTTGATTAAATAAATTATTAATGTACTGATATTGTAGTGGGTGGGGGTTCAAGGGGCAATGGTGTGTCTATAATATTGTTAATTATTTGTGGAAAATCAATAAATAAATGTAGGAAAAAAATAATGATGAATAGGCTACGCACTTTTACTTTCAATAATTTACAACTATTTAAAAAGAAAGTACTTATACAAGAAAAAGTAGAAATAGAAATGCTAATGTGGTCCTCTTACTCGAGTTTATTCATTTATACTGTTAGTTGAGTAAAATGTTTCAGTACCTCCTCCACCATTTGCAGTAACACTATGAATTGTTTTATTGCACCTAATCCAGTATGTGTTTCTTAACAGTGCAGAACAGTTAGCATACTTACCATAGTGGCCTTGGTTGTATTCTCTTCCTCTGAAGTTGAGGCATGGAGGCATTCGGATAAACAAGTTTGTAGCCATCTTCAGTCCAACGTTCTAAACATTCGAACAACATACAACCATTAACTGCATGTAAAAAAAAAAATGAAATCCTTTATTATGACGGTATCTGTATGTGGATTTACCTGGAAAACTGTAAATGCATCAGTACTCTCAGCAGGACGTGGATAAATGTATCTTCTTGGTCTCACCCGCAAGCATTCTACTGCATCATTTACATCATATGGAATATAAGACGCTTTGGTGACAGGCAACAAGTCAAAAATCTGTAAAGAAAAAAAAAAGGTTGAAAGCTTGAAACTGCTGCATGAAGATCTGATGACTGTATTGGTGGATTTAGGGCAGTTTCATCTCAAAAGGTGGATGTCAAGTACAAAACACTCATTATCTAGTTCACGAGCGGTATGGAGACATGTTAAGGGTTTTTCTGTTGTTTTATTACGTCTGAAGATAGGTCACTAATCAGCTACACTGTTTACCCCTGAAACTCCAAAAGTGTTTTGTGGATTCAAACACTTCAGGACATAAAGCCATAGCCTCTCGGTAACTGATATTATAAATGGTGGAAAAGATTTTGCAGAGGAGTACTAGAATAAAACTCCAGGATGTCAGCATCTATTTGTAGAGTAGCAGTTACCTTGTCTGCAGTCAGACCCTTCTCTGGCCTCATGATGAGGACGCTCTGGTCGACGGCGCTCACTCCACACAGGGAGTCTGGTTGGGCCTTCAGCTGCATGGTGGTCTCCTCTCCTGGGACTGCTGAGGATGGAAGAAACTCCAGCGACACCTGACAAACACAGAAAACACACATCCCACCATCTGGACTTCATTGGAATAAGACTAGAGTCTATAATATTGACAGTGGGACATTGATGTATATTCTACCCAAACTTCTTAAAATGTTAAACAAATGTCAAACAAACTTAAGGAGCTGGTATGTGTTCCGGAGGGGAGTGGCCACATGGCAGATTGACCTGTCGGAGTTTGCTGTATAAATGAACTCATGATGGCTGATGTCCTGTATTTTAAAGCTTGATCAAACTTCAGGACAGATGTGGAGAGCTACAGACTTGACTGCTGACAGGGAGGGATTGTGCACTTTTATACACACTACAGTTTGGTTTTTGCCAAAGTTTGGTGACTTATTCCACACATGCTTTTGTTGAGGGTAGTCCCATGCAGCAAAACCAATGGTTGGTCTCAGTTATTAAGGATATTACGAGCTAAAGTTATTGTTGCCAGTCTCCACTGCCTGTTGTGCTCAGGCTGGTTCTTCCTTGTGGTGATGGAGGAGGTCAGAGCAGCATAGCTGTCATAAATGATCTAGTCTCTGTGGATTGGCTGACTGAGATGTTGATCTGCACTTTCTGGCTTCAGATGAGGGACATGAATCATGACACAAGTGAACTTGTCGTACACAGATCACAACACAATATGTCTTGTTTGTCACTGAACTCAGGTAAAAGTAATTCATCTGATGTGAGTGTGGTTTTTCTACATGAACACTTTACATCAGTGCTTCTACAAGTGCCATCTAGCTTATTGATTCATAAATGCTCATTGTGGCCTCTCAAATCTAATTCCCTGTTTGATTTGTATTATTGGCCATATAATAATAAGCCTTATTTTGATCCACTCCCATTTGCTCAAATTCTCTGTCCTCTCCTCCTATAGGACAGGGCTGCATATGCACACACAAACTGAGCAGTAACAGTGAAAGAGTTGACTACTTTCTCAAACTGGCTTGCTACTCCATATCCTTGTGGAAAGCCTGGGTACATATCCACATTATGTAGCAAACACATTCTGCACCTACATCTGACAAGCGCAGCTGGTGCCTCATGTTTTCTTCTATACTGACCTTGTGACTGAAGCACTTCTCTACGGAGAAGTCAGCACTGTGAGCGATCACAGTCTCACTGGGGAGGACGGCGTATGCCAAGACCTGGACTTCTGGCGCCATTTCTGGATGCACATTCAACGCAAAGGATATTCCACCCTCAGTCACTAAAAGGTGAAGTTAGAAACAAGTATCATCCACATGTAATAAAACAGCAGTACAAGTATATTTTCATTCCATGTATATCTCAAAAATAAGATTTTCCAGACTCTTGATTAAAGCCCGTCTCTGCTCACCCGGAAGGTCTTGAACTTCAATCTGTTTAAATCCTTGCATGATAATGGCTCCTCTGGATAAGACCTAGAGAGTTTGTGACAAAATGGCAGAATGAATGAGTCATGCAAAAAATAAAACCTCATTCCCTGGCACAATAGATCAGTGGTTCTCAACTGGTCTGGCTTCGGGGCCCACCATCACCCCTTAATGACTAGCTGCGACCCAAATCGAGGAAAATTTTCAACTTCTCAAATTTATTTTATGAAAAGATGGTGCAGTTTGAACCTGAAATAGTACAGAATGTGTATGCCAACACAAAAAAAAGAAGTTTAATGATAACCAAAATGCGAGCAGGTGGCGATGCTAGAGGGAAATATTCCCTTTTACACTCAATTAGCTGCATTTTAATTAAATACCCAAAAGTGCATCTTAAGGACACAAGGTAAAACAAAATATATAACAATTCAGTAACTTCAGCCTTTTTTAACAGACTCAACAGTGCCTTCATGCACAAACATGAAATAAAAAAGTCCAACTACATTACATTTAGCTGACGCTTTTATCCAAAGCGACTTACAATAAGTGCATTCAACCATGAGGGTACAAACCCAGAACAACAAGAAAGTACAATTTCTTCAAAAAAGCAAAACTACAAAGTGCTATAAATAAGTGCCAACTACTGAGAAGTAGTTTCAAAAAGACTCCTCACACTCCTTAACAAAAACTGTTAAGGAGTGTGAATAGACTGCACTCCGCTGCATAAAAAAAAAAAAGCACAGGATTTTCTTTTTTGAAAACGGGTCCGCGACCCACCAGTTGAGAATCACTGCAATATATTACAAGTTTATATCAAAGGTTCTTTGATTTAATGAACATTTATTTATAATCGAAATTTTTTGAGGGAGGCCCTCATTTGAAATGAAGTCAATTGAGGAGATACAATAAAATACACAAACAGATAGTGATTAAATTAACACGTAAATATGATGCATAGAGAATACAGAACATAAAACAATTCAAGTAAAACACATTAAGAAGATAAAGCTAAATGGCTGTCATGAATGCAAATCCCCTGGGGGAACTGAAGTTTTTTTTTTAAAAAGACACTTTGCAATGAGTTCCAGGCAGTAGGCGCAAAGAAACTAATAGCAGTTCTAACAACCTCTGTACAAATGCGAGGGGCCTGCAATGGAAGCCATTCATTTGAACACGTTTGATATCTGAACTGATCCTTTAAGTCAGATGTCAAAAACTGATATGAATGTCATTTTAAAATATATTTTCCATGTCCATATTTCTGTGAAAAACATCTTGTGATAAGCTGAGAAATAGTTCAGACAACTCACCAGGTAGATCACCATTACGGAGGCCCCTGTCTCTCCAACGACAGTGTATTTGATGGAGATCTCTTCTTGTGTGTCACAAGACAGTGGATTTGTCTTCTTCCCCACCTCCAGGGAGCTGACTGTTTGGGTGTCAGCAGAGGGAGGTTGGGTCATAGACACTGAGTGATGGCCAGTCTCGTAGTATCGAGTTCTATAACCAGAGTAGCCCAGTGTTGGTGTATTACTAACCTAGATCATAGAAAAGAAACACGATGAAGTGGAGGAAGACTTTGGAAAGTGAGTTCAGTTATCATAGAAAAGCTAAATGTCAAGGTAAAGACACAGTTCCTGTTGCAATATTGCCACTATACAATGGTGCACCCATGATCCGCTGCTGTACATTTAGAAAACACCTAATATTCTCACTCTTGGGCCGTGTTGTCATTGTCATGAAGGTGATTTTATGTGGCTGACGAGTTATCTCGTATTTACGTGCAGGTTGATCTCCCCATTGAGTTCAGCTGTGGAGAATGAGAAAGTGGCCACACCATCGCTGTCAGTGGTGAGATTCTGCAGCAGACGTGAGGACCACCTCTCACCTTCAAACAGGTAGACCTGCATGTCAGCTATGGGTGTATCATTGAAGTGAACCACTTTAACCTGTTAGGGGCAGAGCATTGTGTCAGTGAGGATGCACATCGCTTTGGTCGAATGACAGTGAGGACGTCAAGGGAAAAAATCTGCACTTACTTTTCCTTCCACATTTGATCCTTTGTCATAAATCTTGGGTGTGTCGATGAACATGAGCTTTCCAATAACATATGAAATCTGCAGTATCTTCATTTGTTGGAGTGAAATACCTATAATGGAGTCCTCCATGTTACAAGGATGTATGTAACATGTTGTTCAAGTAACATACTGTATAAATTTGCTACAAAATATCTTTGATGTATGAATAAAATATCAAATATTACAAAGACTTGCCTGTCCCTTCCTCTTCCACTTCAACAGTCAGATCCAGGTAATCTTGTAGCACCTTTTGGTCGAGTTTGGTGAAAGTTGTCATCTTGAAGGTAAAAGTGGCACAACCTCTCTTTCCCGTCTAAAAATCACAAATGAAATAAGATTAGATGGATTTAATTCAAATTTAAACTCTTTTTCCATTCAGTTTTCACTTAACGTAGTTTCACAGTATTTACAGTCTGAGGGTCATGCTCTTCTCAGACAACTACGTTCTGCAAGTTTAACCTGGCAAATGTTCGCAGCACCAAAGTAACCACCTAATAACCATTAACAAATGCCATCGTAATTAACGTGAGTATTGAGGACTGAAACTGCCAAAATAAAAGGAATAAATAATTAAAAAATATCAATAAACATACAAATAAAAATACATACAGTTTGAAAACATGAATGTAGTACATAAATAAATATACACAAACACGCATTTTTTATTTTCACGATTTATTTATGTCCTTAACATCCACTAACATTAAATGGCGGTAGATATTAATTAGTGTGGTAGAACAAGGGATATTCTCCATTTTGTCCTATGTTCTAAAAAGGGAAAGCGTTTAGTTTAAAAAGGCAAAAGGCATGTTAACGAGGTGGGCGGGGTTGACTCAGTCTAATGCTGGCATTTAAGAATAATAAATAAATAGATAAATCAATAAGTAAATTAATAAATGATATTTGAATGAAGTACATGTCACCTTCCCCACACTGATACAGAAAAACACAGTTACACTTTGCTTCTTGTCCCTGCTGAGAGATGATTCTGTCCACTGTACCTCCTTTGTCTCCTCGTAGCATGGGGGCGTTATATCAGGCAGTCCCTCTGGATTATCAGGAGTAACTATAGCAACATAATAGCGACTAAGAGGTCGGCAGACCTTAACTTTGACACTGCCTGGCACAGGTTGTCCATATGTATACCTAAGAAACACATTGTGATTGTTGAAAAGGAGACATCCAATCACCAACTGGATCTTATTCAGAGTTACAGTATTTTGAGAGTGCACTTGTCAAGCAAAGGATTTGACTTACTTTGCACATATTTCAGCTTTTATTTCTTCCTGCTCAATACTGACGACATCAGCTGCCGTTATTTTTGCATCAAATTTAGGCAAAACTGTGGATGAAATATGGTTGTTACAAATTATTGCTACATTGCGGGTAGATGGAAATGGGATTTTTTTTTTTTTAAATAGCCAGAACTTACCATATTTCTCCACCTTGAAACTGTGATATATTTTATCCTGGCCAACGGTCACAATAACCTGGTAGATTCCTTCCTGGGCCTCAGAGTTCAAGGAGTAAGAAAGTTGCAGTATGCTGCTTTCAGCTGTTTTATTCAGCCACTGTGCAACTCGGTTATCATTAGAATCCTGTTTCATAAAATAAATGGGAAGGAACATGTGTTTGACACAAAAATGCAACTCATGTAAAGGGATGTCACAAAGAAATACAGCACTCATCATGCTGCTCAGCATTTCATATTGTCCTTCTGATCAAATTTAACTATAAGCCCACACTTTAACTACATACAGTATTACTTTTCAAACTACTCTAAAAGCCTTAGCAACACACTGTCCAATTACAGACACTGTATATACACAGAAACAAATAAACATTTCAATAAAAAAAATTTGGATTGAATCTAGTCTGATAAGAAATAGTCTGTAAAGGTCCATTTACTGGCATTGAATAGCTTTTCCCTATCATTGAACACTGGTTGACAACCACAACTTGAATTAAGATTTTTCACTGATCAGAACATATGGACTTGATTTAAAGGGCCCATATTTTACACCTTTCTGTGATTTAATTTGAGGTATTGGTACCCCTAAGATGATATATCAGTAGTTTAAAGTAAAAAAAAAACAAAAAACTGCTGCAATGTGTATTTCTATGTCCTCTCTTCTGCCTCTCTCTGGAGCTGCCGGCGGAACATGCTGTTTTCGCATGCCTTATTCATGAGCCCCTCCTCAGAAGCTGGACTGGTGTCGGCTGAATAGGGTCGCGAGAAGATTGCGATTCCATGATGACATCACACGGAGAGGAGGTACGAAACGTAACGTTCCTGTAACATATTTCTTAGAATGGACTGAGTTAAAAAGTCCGTGGAGTGACTGTTTTCATACTTTGAGGGTCCCTACTGACCCCCTTCAAGTAATTACGGATAGTAAAAGCTCAGAAAATGTATTTGCACAATGTGGGCCCTTTAAAAAGGAAAAGGTACAAATATGTAAAAAGATTTAACTTTCATCATTGTTGTAACAGTTGTTTACATGTAAACCCTCTTGTTTCAGTGAAGCCACATTTAATAGGTTGGTAGCAAAATCTTTAAAACTTAATTTACTCTTAAAGTTTTAGAATTTTGAAATACTGACATAAAACATTTTGTTGGCTTGTTCACTCAGCTCGTGGGGCACTTGATTTTGGGAGGTTTACATTTTACCAATATACAAATAAAACTCCTCTACCTCCAGTATGATAACGTGTGAGTGTATTATAGTGTGGATGTTAGACTTACCTCAACTTCAATTATATTGTACTGCAAGAGAAGAAAGAAAGAAACAAAGAGAACTTTGTTGAAAGACAGGTTGCTTTACATTGATCTCATCATGCAGTGTCCAAACAGGGTGGGTAGGAAATCAACAACACAATAGTAGCGAGCAGCGAAAGCTCTGATGTGTGGCTATCAATTATCTAATGCAGAGACCAACAAGGTCAATGTAGATGACACCTATTATACTATACACAACCTGAAAATAGGCTTTTTCCATAGAGAACCCGCTCTTCTATTTCTACTTAATTTGATTGTTAAGTCTCATAGGTGGCACTTTAAGTTTTATTTTCTTCAATAACATGTTGCGATATGAGAAACTAGTGTTAGCGGCCTGCAGGTCTATAGACTCCGCAAACGGAGTCCTGCTTGTACTATTGACCCTTCATCAGGAGCTGACGATTAGAGACATACAGTAACTGTGGTTAAAGGGCAAATCTATGTCTGTCACTTCATTACATAACTGATGTTCAGTTTAACCCAGTCAACCAAATTAAACCTGCACTGTTGTCACACAGAATCACTGATACTGTGGTTTGTGAGTGAAATCTACAAGATGGACAGTTCAAATACTCACCAGCCGATTGGTGGGTCTCATCCTACTGTCCAGTGTGACGACTCTGAAATGCACTGAGAAATTCAAAGGTTACATGAGGCTTTTGCTAAATATCCTGACAGGCCACTTAAACTGCGGTCTGCACAGAGCTGATAATGTTACTATCTGTTACTGTTTGGCTTTAAAATCATTCTCTCTGTTTCTGATTCCCTCAGGAAGCCACCAACACATCAGACCCAACTTGAATTGAAATTAAAATACCAGAGTAAAATTAAAGCAAAACATGATAAAACAAGATTAAATGCATTTTCTTTATTGATCTGTCAGATATTTAGTCTGTCACCATCCGCCACGATTATTCTATTCATACATAAAACGAGTCAGCTCGTAGATCAGGTGAGAGCCAGGTGTTTCCCATCACGCCCTGAGGCGTTGACGAGTATCTGCAGTCCCTGACCCCAAACACTCCATTGATTTTAAAAGGAGAAAGCTGTCTATAACTGATATACAGCATATTGTGCACAACAACATAGATCATTACATCTAAATTACTTGTTTGTCCAGGGAGGTAGATGGGTTTATCTGTTTGGACAAACATCATCGGTTGGTAGACAGTGGCCTTGACTTTCCTCACTTCTTTTGAGTAAAATGTGTCGCCTTTCACCTCCACCTCAAAGTTGTACACCTCTTGATTCTGCACCAGGGGAACCTGTGAGAGAAATATGTGTTAATACTGAATAAATGAACATGTCTTCTGAATCAAAGACTTTCTTATGAGCTGACCTTGAAATCAATGCAGTCATGAAACTCCTGACTGGAAGATTTTCTCAGAAGGGTTATGTTCATTTCAGCAGAAATCAGAGTGATGGTCATGTCCAGAGTCTCGTTGGGCTTCAGGAGACTCGCACAAAATTTGGTTTCAGCTCCAGCCTCAAGAACTGCAGGGATGGCTACCATGTAATGCCTATAGACACAGAAACATACACAGATGCCATTGGGCAGCCTGTCACACTGGATCTCACACGCAGGGAACACCAACCCAAACTTCTGTAGCAAATCAACAAGATCGAAACCCTAGTTCAAAAAGAAAAGTACACACACACAAAAAAAAAAAAATAACTGGCAAACTTACGGTTCTGCCAGGACTTGAGCGAGACACATGCAGCTCAAGAGGACACAGAGTGTCCATGTCCACATCTGAATCCCAGGATGACCCATGACTGACTGAGATGATCCTCACAGTCAGCGTCTGTTAAATAGCCACTGATACAGAACCCCCGCCACGCCACCCTCCAAACACACCCACACCCACACTCAGTCAGGAAGACCTAACCTGCACATTAATCAGCTGGTGTGGGTGTTCCTAAATGTCCAATCAGGTCTGCCGCGGTCTCTTTCAGCCAATCATTCAGCACCTGTCAAACTTTAAAAATCCCTTCTCCTCTCTTCCGCAGTCAGCCGTCTTTCAGTGACGCGCATAACGCAAGCTTTCGCTCATCCAGCTTATTTCACATCGTTTTCATCTCGATGTCGGATCCTGGCAATGATTATTCCCCAAGAGGTTCGGACCCAGCATCCAAGAGATCGTTCAATCCTACGGATCGTCGGTGCAGGAGCCTTCGCCGAGCGAACCCGACGAGTCTCCCACAGGGAGGCCGATTTCCTCATCACTCAGCTTCAACATCGCGGCATCATGCCAGCTTCAGGCCGGCCTTCTTCTCGGCTCCGTGACCCAGCCGTTCAAGTAAACTGTCCATTGATTCTACCTGATCGCAGTTGGAGCACGATCCTGCGACCCCAGCCGGGTCCCCCGCCGCGTCTGTTCGCGGTCGCAAAAGTTTCAACAAGCTACTTCTTCCAAAGCCCCCTCCCGAAGATAAGTATCACATCGTCCTTCTTAACACTCCTGCAACCACTTTAGCTTTAGATAATATTCGGACGACCACTCTGCAGTCCCCGGTCCTCACCGTGCAGAACAGGTCACTCAGCGGCCCAGCTCCGGCTGAACGTGGCCACACACACATCAGTCTGCTGATATTCCGCACGGCTCAAGTCAGAGTATTACAAGGCAAAACACATAATTCAGTCAGCCTCATTTCGCCATCCCAGAGTGCGATAAAGCGCCAACACGGCGAATTAATTTCTGCCGCACTCGTTCCGCGTCCAAACAGAGACCGTAGATCGGCAGTTCCTCGTGCTTCAGCATTAACCACAACACAATTTGCTTCGTCTACCCCGGGAGAGTCAACAACTCGACGCTATCTGGCATAATCAGCGATCTAATCTGAAACACGGAAGCAACGTATTCCTTCAGAATCACTAAAACGCGCGTATATAGGGCAATGCAGTACCCACCTGCTCTAATTGAGTACGCGTACGCGTGCACATGATGGCTGTCTCGCATAGCCTGAGTCCATTTGGAGGGTCAGTTGTGCACGTCCTCAGAAATTAACGCTACGCTGTCTATTTTCTGCTGTGATCTTAAAATTAACAAAACAGTAACCTCCTAGAGCGTCGCATGCTTATTGTTTACGTCATGCAATTCCAGAAGTCGGACACGGTCTGATTTATCCGGTGTGCCCTCCAGTGGTATCCTCCGGTAACACGCGTAGTACATCGGCAAGTATGTGAACAACTACGTTCGCGAGGCAGCCGGTTGTCCACGCGGACATGGGTTTAAGCAGCAAATGTATCTCAAGCTTTAGTGACATTCAATTGTCAAATCGATCCCCTCATGTTCTCAGCGCACCGACAGGCCACAGGTGCATCATTCAACAAGTTTCCAATTTGAAATCCACGAACTTGGAAGTTCGTACATTCCAACAGCTAGTTCTTAACAGCCACAAGACTCTCATCCCGGTCAGTGTGTCCAGGCACAAATCAAACAACATTAAGTTACTTCATGTTGTGATTAGGTCCTGATACTCGGTACAAACCAAGTGCAGCTTCTGCGCTGATCACCGAGCAGCTGTGACCAGAGAAACCCACACACGCATACAACACATTTTCTGTCGCTCCTGGTATTTCACTTGATGGTCTGATACGATGATTTATTAATAAAAATATAAATAAAAAATATGATCTATCTATCTCAAATAAATAATACTAAAATTATAAATAAAATCAATTTGAATTAAATCACATTCTTCATATGTTAACTGATTCGTTCAACTCATCGTTCACACAAAATAATAAAAAATGAACACGTTCAATGTACGCGTTAATATACAAACACTGCTCCTCTCCAGTGGTGAAACGATAGGCACGGAGTGACTGGACCAAGGTGTAAGTGCAACAGCTTACATATTTTTCAAATTGTCAGACGCGTGTTCCTGAGAGTTCCTCCTGTTTTCATCTGTTGGATGATTCCCCCCCGATAGTTCCCCTGAGCTCAGGTGCGTCCCTCTCCAACTAAACACTTCAATTCACTCGGTGTCCCTCAGTCAGAATTGAAATAATAAATAAAATCTGACAGCATATTCGTGACATCACAAAATCCTCCCTCGCAGCTAAAACGCCACACAGCAGCTGCTCTCCTCCTCAGCACTTCGCGATGCGCACCATCCCTCATGAAGCTCTTAAATTCCATCTATGGGACACGGCATCTCGCGCAAAACATAAAATAAATATTAAATAATTAAATTAAAAAAAATAATAATATAATATCGCTTGTTGAAGGTGCCGATCCGACCTGCGTCTGGTCCCATCTGCACGATCACTTAGTGACGTCACTTTCTTCTAAAAATAGCTAGTGCATCCCTCTGATTCTCTGCAGTTATTCACAAATGCACTCCATCTGTGAGTTTTTGGGGATTTTCAAGGATAGTGGCCGCAAGCGCTGGCCCACTCCTTCCCAAGTTGCAACTGGCTTCTACAAAATGGACCTTCTACTTGCCCATTTGTCCTGTATTCCTCATCATGGAAACTTCCTCTATCAAAAACAAAACATGGTTCTATCACCAGCCTAAAAGAGTCTAATTAAAAGCAAACTATCGCCCGCACTCTATTCAGCTCATGCATTCAGGATAGGAGCTGCTACTTCTTCAGCCAACCAAGGTGTTTCCTCTGGTTCCGTACAATTGGGAAGATGATCTTCTTCCGCCTTCACTTCCTATATCCGTCCTCATATAAACACACTCCTTTCGAATCAAAGTTTAAAAAAAACATGATGTCGGTAAATCTTGCATACAACTGGTGGTGGTTTAGTTTGATCTGCTCACTGTTCAAGTTGTGCTAGCAAAGCAAGTCATTTCTCATGCAACTTCTTCAGAACATACACCTGGGCGCTCTCCTCACTCATTGCATACACGGTCTTGGTGACCCTGCTTGGTCTGAAGGACCCCATACGTGCTTCGCGACGTATGTGTTGCACACTGTGTTTTACTTTCGGTCCAGCGGACCTTAATTTCTGTTTGTCATGCGACTTAATTTCTGTTGCGGTTAAAATTTCTGTTGACATTTTTATTTTATTTGGTCTTGGACCTTAATTTCAGTTCGGTCAAATTACCTTTAATTTAAGTTCGGTCCTTGCTGACCTTTCATTAAGTTCTACATTTAGATCCTGCACTCACCACGACATTAACTTCTGGTCCAGCGGATCTTAATTTTTGGTATCAAGCAACCTAAATTTTGTTGCGGTTGCTTTACCGATATATAATTTCTGTAGCATTTATTATTTAATCTTGGACCTTAACTTTATTTATGTCTACTAACCTTTAGTTATGTTCTACATTTTAGATCCCATATCATACCTGCACATATCTTTCATTTCCAAATATTTTCATTTCTTTTTCTGCTCGCCTCAATATCTCAATTATGATCTCTTAATTGTTGGTCTCCAGACCTTTATCTCATATCATTATCACTCAGGTAGCAGGTGCACTCTAACGGGTCATCTCTATATTTCTATCCGATAAATGTTATAATGATTGTCTGTTTTACCAAAACATGTATTATTTTGCCTAGAATACTACAACACGAGGTAAGACTCATCATTATCTCACTTCTCCTGATATACCTTCTTCGTCTTCCTTTCTTTTGGGGGTATTCCTGTTCGATGCTCTGCTCCACCCCCTTCTAATCCTGATGACATGTCACAGGGGTCTAAAATGCCAAAGACTGTAAACATTCACATTACTCTGTTTGTCAAAATAAACATCGTTAAATTGAGAATCAAGTCTCTCCTGATTGAAATGAAGCTAGCGTAAGTTCAGTCAGGAAGACCTAACCTGCATATTAATCAGCTGATGTGGGTGTTCCTAAATGTCCAATCAGGTCTGCCACGGTCTCTTTCAGCCAATCATTCAGCACCTGTCAAACTTTAAAAATCCCTTCTCCTCTCTTCCCCAGTCAGCCGTCTTTCAGTGACGTGCATAACCCCTCCTCCACCCCAATCTCCTCCAGTCTCCAGCAGAATATTCATCACCTCTTCCGGATCCCGACCTCAACTGATCGTATGCATAATCCCACATTGTGTTGGCAGCGATCATGGACCTTGATGATAGATCCCAATAGTATCAGTGGATCATGACACTGGATCGTGGATTACGGCGGCACCCGATCATGGTGGCAGCTGATCGCGGACTAAAAAATCAACAAGACTGCCTGACAATATACCTATTACTCGTGGCATCCATTGCACTTCTGTCCGTCCTGGAAGAGGGATCCCTCGCTTTTCCTGAGGTTTCTACGTTTTTCCTGTCAAATAGGTTTTTGTAGTTTTTCCTTACTCTTGTTAAGGGCAGAGGATGTCACAATTGGCAAAGTCCAATAGGACAATTCTCACGAATATGGGCCATCCAAAACAATCGATTGACTGATGAACCACCACCAGTGTCTAGACCCCGGGGGGTATTCCTGTTCGATGCTCTGCTCCACCCCCTTCTAATCCTGATGACATCTCACAGGGGTCTAAAATGCCAAAGACTGTAAACATTCACATCACTCTGTGTGTTTGTCAAAATAAACATCGTTAAATTGAGAATCAAGTCTCTCCTGATTGAACTGAGAGAGCTGACGGCCTCTGCTGTGGTGCCATAGATTCGATGTTTTGTGTCTGGTGTTGCGATAAGATGAACATTGAGAGAACCCACCACTCATGAGGATTATTGGCATCATGACGTATCGTGACCTCGACTGATATTGGTACAACACTGAAATGCTTCTATTGTGCCTTTAGGTTTTTATTTTTTTTATTTGACTGTCAGCATGCACGTTAGACCAAGAATCTTCTCATCTTATTCATCAGACTTCTGTGCAGAGGATTTTCCCTCATCAGTCTCAATACTGTTAAGTCAAATAAGGTAAAGTTTAATATTCAAAAAGTATATAAGTTCAAAACTACAAAAAGTAAAAAATAGGTTCTGAAGGACCAAATTATAACAAGTGACAAAATAGAAATGATCTCACATCATTTATAAAAAAGATTTTACGTTGTGGTGAACACAAAGCAGGAGCTGGAACATCAGAACAATATTCTTACTGGGTGTAGATGTTCTAAAGCTATTATATTGTGTAAGTGTTTATCTTGTACATTTTCCTGTAACTCATTGCCAGAGATGCTGTTGTATTATTGAATAAAACTGAAAGACAAACTCCTCTGCTAGCAATGCGAAAAGAGTGAATTTCTTTTTTAGTGTGTTTACAATTACTTAAAAAACCTGCGTACATCCACTAATTTTGGTGTAAAAGAAGGATACCTCAGCTGCAGGTATCCTTGTTGGGTTCTGCAATGTTGCCCTTTACCCAGCGGGGGATGTTTGGTTTTGGGATGCTAACATCTCTGACTCAGGCCAAAGTAGACTTTTTTCACCAGTAAGTAAACCTGTGGACTGATAAAGTCCTCAAACTTTGCTGATGGATTACAACACACAAAGAGATGTGCGATCTATTAAACATTCAAACTATTTGTATTTGCTAAAGTCTTTATAAAACATAGACATATATATGCAACTGAAATGAATATTCATGCAGGCACTGATTTGTATCTGCATGAATCAGCCCCCTTCTGTTCGCAACTCTCTGCAGCTGCTTTAGCATATAAGACAAGTCTGATCCAGGTTACACTCAGATACAAGTACATATAATCTGAAGGTAAACCGCGACTTTGATGACAAAGTCTTCAGGTTACTTTTCATACACACTGGTAAAAAAATTACAATTATGCAATTACAGCATCTGATCTGATCTAGCAAACAGGTCCTTTTTGACCCATGCTCTTCTGTTGCATATAGTTTCTTCTGTTCAAACATGAAGTTAATTATTGCAAAAGAGAGAGAGCACAAGCGCAGCCTATTTGAGTAAAAACTAAACCAAACATGTTGTGTAATGCCTATTGGAGTGGAGTTTTTCTTTGAGATTATCTGCTGCACCTCTGGTTTACCTTCGACCCTGAGAGACTTGTAACATGTTGAACACAAACCGTGAAACTGCTTTAATATGAGCAGCTTAGCGTCTGCTGATCTTTTAAATTTACACTCACCCACAATATCACTGAGGTCTGCAGATCAGATGCTTCTGGAAGTCCTGAGAAGGAGATCAGACCCTTTCGGTTGTTTCTCCTCCACATGAGGACCTCACCATAGTCTCTGGCTTTTAAAACAGGTTGAAACTTGTATTTATGAGATTTTATTTTACTTTACTATTTAGTTTCTACTTTATTGTTTAATTTAATAAAATGTATCTTCCCTGTTTTAGCTGCACAGCACTTTGTTCAATGTCTATTCATGAAAAATTAACTTCTTTCTCACAAATTGTGCAAACTGTGGGTTTATGAATTCAATTTAGAGGAAACATACTAGGCTGTAGTGATGTGGTTCAGGCTGTGGGCAGTGCTTGTCAAAACAGTTAAAAAGCAGATTTCCTACTGCATTATGTAACCGAATTGGATGTCTTAGAAAGAGATCTTACTTACCTGATTGTTAACCAACACTGACAACATCACCTTGGAGCTTTCACCCAAAGTATCAACAATACTACCAGGATAAACATGATTGATCCCCACAATTATGCTTATCTCTTAAAAGACAGCTCCCCATAAATACGAAGATCAGTGCACAAGTGAATACAGAGACGTGTGTTAAAATTTGAAAAATATAACAATTTTTACTTGGTCAGAAGTTCATTTTTTAAGACAATTCTGTATTATTCCTTTTTTATAAAAAAATATATTTCAATACCAGATATACACAGTTGGAAAAATAGAAACCTTCTAGAGAAGCATACATTACGTATTGTTGAGGTAGGTAAGTTGAGGTAGGTCAAAAACAACAAGGGCTATTGCAGGGCAAGTGATCGCAACCTCAGTGCAAAACACACACAGCAAACAGCAAAGAAAAAGAAGGGGAAAATCTAAAGAAAGGTAAATCACACTAAATAAACACATGCCTAAGGGTTAAAGACACACTCCTGCAATATCCTATGCCGCCATCACCACCACTAACTCATCAACTCTGTGCTTTTAGTCCATCTGTTCACATACACAAGTGCAAAGAAAACCTTAATTTGATGCCACTAAATGCAAAACGAAATATAGTAAATGCTGCAACTTAGGGCAAACAAAAAGTAAACTAACATAAAACTAACTATAAGGCAAGACAAGAGTGGTAGCATTTCATCTCGGCTGTCCGTAAATTCCCACGACCCCTAAAGTAGCATTGAATAGCTATTAACATGGTTGTTGTGATCCGATAACAAGTGGACAGCTCTGAGTGCGTGCGTTCACACCTGACATTAAAATGTGGCCCATGTGCCTCGTGATCGGATCTTAGATCAGATCTCACCTCCCCGCTCTACACAAACAAACATGTAGGTCATTTCTGTTGAAGACCAAGTTATATTGTTTTTACCCAGTCTGACTACACAAGTGTGTGTGTGTGTGTGTGTGTGTGTGTGTGTGTGTGTGTGTGTGTGTGTGTGTGTGTGTGTCAGTTTTAGCACAAGTGAGTGAAAGAGAGTTAGAGAGATGAGTGAGGAGTGTCTGAAAGGGATCTATTGGCAGAAATTTAATTTAAAAAAAAAATAATCCTGGTAATGTTTTCACTAGTGTGTTTCATCTAAATTGTACAATTTGTTGATTTCTTTACCCTAGAATGAGCCCTTAATATTAAAAAATACTTTACATTTACATCAGGAGTAGGTCCTCTCTATAGAGGACACCTTGTTTTTTACAGTAGCCCAAACTGGACAAACTAAACACTTTTTGAGATTTAATGATAACTGAAGGCTACCACTGGTTTTCTTCCATGTTTGGAAGGGGAGGGTGAGGTGGGGGTATTCAGCTGCAACATGCAACTTCACCACAAGAGGTCACTAAATTCTACACACTGACCCTTTAAGAAAAGTATCGATCATTATGTGGTGATCAGTGTTGATATTGTGGTAGTGGTCACAAACAAATCGTGATCGGATCTTCACACCTGTATTTAGAGCTGTCTGCTTGTGATCACAAAAAACACATTTTAATTCCAGGTGTGTACGGGGCCTTCTAACGTGCTGATGGAAACAACCACCACAGCACCAAATCCACAACCAAAGATAGTCCCCAATCACATCAACTATTTACTTCTGTTTGAATATAATTTGTTTAAAACAACTTACACTGTTTTGGGGAATTACAGTCATAAAACTATAATTACTTCCCCAATGTTGTATGCCTCCACCAATCAGTGCAGTTTCAGCCTACATAGACTTTATTTCCAGACTTTTGAGGTCAACGTGACCTTTGACCGCTGAAATCCAATTAGTTAATTGAGTCCAAGTGACTAAAATTTGAAGAAAATTCCCTAAAGGGAGACATTAGATATAATGTTCCAGAGGCCAAAAACATGATTTGTGAGGCCACAATGACTTTGACCTTCAAAACATAATCAGGTCATCGGTGAGTCCAATTGAATATTGGTGCTTGATGTAAGGAAATCCCCGATTAGTACTCCTGATATATCACATTCTCAAGAACATGAGGTCACCATGACCTTTGACCACCAAAATATAATCAGTTCATCTTTGAGTCCAACTTAACATTTATACCAGATTATAAGAAATACCCTCAAGTTGTTTCTGAGATGTTGCATTCACATATCAAAAAAAGGTTTTGTAAGGTCAGCATGACCTTGATCTTTGACTTTCACCAAATTCTAATCAGGTCATAATAATGCCTCCAGCCACTGGCTGTTGCCCACTTGGAGGCGTAAAAATAAACTATATATTTTTAGATATAAAACAGACATAATACGGAAAGTATTATAAAACAGAAAAGGGCATTTTTGATTTTGGTCTTTTGACTTAAATTGTTGGAAAAACTAAAAAGAGAATGCTCAAAGTAAATCAAAATCTCTCTCCTTTCTTGCTGTCCTTTTACATCTCGTCTCAAGACACTCCTAAAAACAAGTGGAATATGACATTATCTCAGTCTGTGGGCAGAATATGTTTCTGTTCTAATAAACATGAACTGAGACAAAATGATTTTCAAGAAGGATGTTTTTCCATTCCTCGGGCTAAGCAGATATGACAAAGTAAATGCACTGAAGCCAATTTAAATGTCTTTTTGGTATTGTTTCTGTTCCCGCTACTCTCAACAGAACTCTAAAAATAGATTCACAACTGATCCAAAATAGGAACAATTCCATCATGAGATAAAAGCTGACCTGGAGGAATCTTTAATAATAATACCATAATAATAACTCAAAGCTTTTAGGACATAGTGTCATTTCTTTCTTTTGCTAAAATGATCTGGTTTTATTGAGTCGTCAGACTACTGCTGATACTACAACTTGGCATGTTTGCTTTATTATGAATAACTGAAGAGAAATTCCTACTGAAATCAAACCACTATTAAACAGTTACCACACCATGTAAAATAGTCAACTGTGTCAAACAAGCAATTAGCCATGTCCCCTGACCTGAGTTGTGCAGGTTGATGCTGCGTAGGTTGGGGAAGAGCCGCTGCAGGACGTCTTTGTTGTCCTGGTTGGATGCCAAGTTGTTGTTGGACATGACCAGCGTGTCGAGGCTGGGGAACATGGAGCCGAACTTGCGGACTTCGGCCCAGTCCTGGAGGCTGTTGTCGGTGATGTGAAGCAGGCGCAGGCTGGGACACGCCACACTGGAGGCACTGAAACTGCTGTACTCATTAATGCACAGGAACAACTCCTCCAGCCTGCAGGACGACACAGGACAATGTAGGGACTATATACTGTATACAACAGAAAACTGCCTTCCTCCACTTAGAATGTACAAACTGTAAATTCTCTTCAGTAATCAACTGAATGGCCCCTCCCCCCGCACACATGACCTAATAAAACCAGTCACTAGAAAGCACTTTTGCTGTTTGCTGTGGTTTACTCCTTTAGTCTTTGTGTAGATTATCTCTGGGTGGTACTTTATGTTTGCCTCTGTGGGACCTTGATGCTTAGATTTACAGACAGGGATTTTAAGATGGTGACACCGATATAAAAACCACACAAATTTCCTCAGACCACTTCTCTCCCTCTCAACTGTATTGTATCCTGCCAACTTCAGATTTTATTATTTAAATATTTACATTTGATATTAAATAATACTCTTATATTTTGTTATATTATTAGCCAAGGAGGTTATGTTTTCATCTGCGTTTGTTTGTATTTAGCAGGATTATACAAAAACTACTGGACTGATTACCCCAAGACCTGGTGGAGGGATGTGGTATCAGGGTATCAGGGTCACTTTATTTAACAGTGCAAGATAGTAGAACTTTTGTTGACTTCATGATCATGATAGACAAATCTGACATGTTTAGGGGACTGGTATTTATGATTGTGTGTAATTAAGTGCGGATCCAATAAAAATCGAAATCATACCGTCAGTGCTGATGCTATGAACAAGAAGGAGATAAGAGCCAAAATAAGCATAAGTTAGGAGGTCATCTTTTATGGGTCCGATTTTCCACCACTGGAGAACATTGGAAACAATGCAATGCAGCAACAAGACATGGACTGAATCTAAATGTCCAGATTTCACAGACGTAAAGTCAGGAAGTCTGCAAGTGCTGAGGACTGTCCAGATCTGCAAATCTGCAAGGGGGCTTAATCTGACTTTCTGTGAACGTCCAGTGAGTCTGCTTGAAGTGCAGACTTTGACTGTGAAGATTGCCCATAGTTTATACCAATATGGATGTGATGGTGTAGAGGAAATGAAAAATAACTTAACAATAATGATCACATCACACACAATTTGATTTGTTTTTGAATACATCCGTTTAAAAACTCTAGGACATTTGATAAACTGCCTATATACCGATGTACAAAACTTGTACATAGTTGGCAAACAGACTAAAAGCTGTAACTGGAGCTAAAGGGGCTAAATAGTTTTTTGTGAATGATGGAATTCAATTAAAAAATTTTGATGAATGCCGATGCAGTATGTGAGTGATGTGTAATAGTGCTTAACATAGATGCACTTTGAATGTGTGTGTGAATGAGCGAATGGCAAAAACTGTACTGTAAAGCACTTTGAGTGGTCATTAACCCTCATGTTGTTCCTGGGTCGGATTGCGTGCGTGCGTGCGTGCGTGCGTGCGTGTGAGTGATCATACGCAAGCCCTGGCCGGTTAGGGTTAGGTTTAGGGTGACCCAAGGATTGTCATTATCCAATTCTCCTGGGGTAATTGAGACCAATGGATTATCATTCTCGATTCTCCTGGGGGGTCATTTAGACCCCCAGAGAGGGCGCTGTGGTGCTCTGTGGGGTCATTTAGACCCACACCTGATTCCAATTGAAATCTAGGGGGGTACATTAGACCCACATAGAATTCTCCGTGTGCCACTCTCCCGGACCATGGCACGATGTCATGTCAGGAGCGTTTCACCAGAGAACAGGTTCTCCAACAGCTATTCTCCAAGCAACCATCCTCTGAACCCGAAGAGGACGCGAAAGAGCCAGACCAAGAAGCGGACGGACAAGGAGATGGAGAAGCAGACCGAGAAGCAGACAGAAAAGCCGACCGAGAAGAAGACAGAGAGGACGGCGACGACGACGGTGACTACGAAGACGAAGACTGCGACGAAGACTACGACCCAGTGGGTGATGCTTCTGCAGATTCGTCATCCTTGGAAGAAGAAGAAGAATAAGACCACGGCGACACCACCACCACCGGACTCGTGGAAAGAGAGACCTTCCCGTCAAGAAACGGGGAAATAACATGGTCCTCGAGGGCGTACAGCCGAGAGGAGGGCCACTGCTCCTCCTACTCCTCCTCCTCTTCCTCTGCTGCGGCTCAAAGCGGGGTCCCCCGGGGCCCCACGATCCACGCGACGTCCCGCACCAGTGACCTAGGCTCGACGTTCCGCCTGTTCATCACGCCGACGGTAGAGAACATCATCCTGGAGATGACGAATCGGGAGGGTCGTCGAAAATACAGCGACGAATGGAAAGGGATGGATGAGACCGACCTGCGCGCCTACGTAGGGCTGCTGATCTTAGCGGGCATGTACAGGTCCCGGGGCGAGGCCGCCGCCAGCCTGTGGGACGCCGAGAGTGGCCAGGCGATATTTCGTGCCACGATGCCCCTAAAACTCTTCCACACGTACTCCAGACTGCTGCGCTTCGACGACCGCGAGACGAGACGCACCAGACGAGCCACGGACAAATATTATTATTATGTTATGTTATGTTATGTTATGTAATGTTATGTTATGATGTTATGTAGAAGGGAAGAGAGGTGTTCTCATCCAAGTTCGCATTCACGCCCACCGCCACTCTGGTGTCCTACATCCCAAAGAAAAACAGCTCTTCACTACGACGCTCGACCCGAGCGTCCGGCCTCCTCCATAGACCTAGCAGCAGCCCCGCTCGGGGCGAGTAAGAGGAAGAGGTGTCAGATATGCCCCAGGAAAAAGGACTGTAAAACTCACACCGTGTGCCACGGGTGTAACAAATACATCTGCAAGGGCTGCTCACTTGTCTATTGCCCTACGTGTGCGTCCTAATATGGGGTGGGCTATGTGAGGGGCCAACAGCCGGGGGAAGCAGGGACAACACAAGGGTTAAATCGATAGTGAACCAAAAAATTAAAATTCACTCATTATCTACTCACCCCTATGCCGATGGAGGGGTGGGTGAAGTGTTTGAGTCCACTTAACACTTCTGGAGTATCAGGGGTAAACTTTGTTGCAGCAGAATCCAACACAATTGAAGTCAATGGCGACCGTTTCTTCAGACGTAATAAAACAACAGAAAAAACACAACATGCCTCCATACTGCTCCTGTGGTGTCATCCAAGTGTCCGCAAGCCCTGACATTCATATCCGGCTCGAAAGGAGGTAATTTACATCGTGTCTTAAGCCTAAAAGTCCACTGATATCTTCCTACGAGGTTCGTCCACGGACCCTCGGACTCACCATCATGTTGCTAGGTTAGCCACCTCATTGGACTTTTAGGCTTAAAACAGGGTGTAAATTAGCTCTTTTCTTGTCAAATATAAATGTCATGGCTTGCGGACACTTGGATGACAACACACGAGCACTATGGAGGCATGTTAGGGTTTTTTACCCCCCCCCCCCCTTCCATCGGCATAGTGGTGAGTGGATAATGAGTACATTTTCATTTTTCTGTGAACTATCCCTTTAAGACTGGAAATGTTCTCTATAATTTAAAAAATACAAACACAATGAATACAGATACAATTAAACATACAATTTAATGTACAACATAACATTACAACCTTGTGTTTGTATGCCTCAGCCAACCAGTCAAGTTGCAATTTATAGCCATGTCTGTCCAGACTGATAAGTGAGTAATTTGAAAGTATTCAATAAAAGGTGTGAAGTGTATTTTGTTGTTAAACTTCATTTGAAAGTTACATAACCATATTTATCTGTTAATTTAACAAAGCCTGTAATTTTCCTTCCCCCACTCACCTGTCAAAGGGAACTTGCGGACCTGCGGTGGGAACGACCACCACCCCCATACCAGGTCCTCTGCGGCACGGAAAGTTATCTGGACTGTGCTTTTCACTTATCACCTCCACAAAGGTACGGCCATCGTTGTCCTCCTGTGGCTCCATGGATATGTCCTGTTGCACGGCCTCCCCCTCGGTCTCCTATCCAAGTACTAACCAGGCCTGACCCTGCTTAGCTTCCGAGATCGGACGAGATCGGACGTGTTCAGGGTGGTATGGCCGTAAGCGAAGGACTCAACCCACAATACCTTATTTATACATGTTAACCACCACCATCATCAATACTATTGTTGCTTTGTGACCATTGAAACATGGTTTTTATTGTTATTCAATTTTAAGGAAAAAGAAGCTTGAGGTGACATTTTGTCATAATATTGCAAGAAAAAAATCATGACAATTTTCAATAATTTCCTTCAGTAATAATATCTGGGTTTCATCTACTGTTTCTTTTTTTGATGGTGAGTAAACTCCCTGCTCTTTCATCCTTCTCTCCAAATATGACATTTTGAGAATGATATGTTAATATTACATGAATAAAGTAGTGTTTTGAATATCAAAAGTCATTTGAATGTTCACTCTCTTCCTTCAGTGATGATGTGAGGGTTGCATATCCTTTTTTTTCTTTGATGGTGAGTCTTTCCTGCTCTTTCCAAGATGTACACACTAAAAGTGGACATGTCTACAAAATCTAATCGGGGTAGTGTTTCACATATGTCACACTTTACCCCCTATCCTGCTCTTTATTGACCATCAGCCACTCTAAGCTTCTCTGCTTGCACTTATTTGCTCCCCTTCACTCGAGAGCCCTCCAGTGGTTGTGTGTCATTCTGAGTGGAGTTAATACATTTCTTTTGTTGTTACTGCATAAAATACCAGTGTCAACAGAAGATATTTCAGTCAGTAAGATTCACTTTTGGCCTGGCTGCTGCTGCTTTGGGTCAGATGTATCAGGGGGAGGGTTAACCTCACTATCCAGTTTTTGACTTCTTGTGTGTGTCATGCCAGATGTGGATACTTGAAGCATGATTGATCTTCATCGTATCAATAGAGACAGTGATTAACATGTTGATCTCATAATGTAGTTACTGAAGGGTTAGGTTTAGGGTTAGGTGTTAAAGGGATAGTTCACCCAAAAATGAGAGTTCACTCATTATCTACTCACCCCTATGCTGATGGAGGGGTGGTGAAGTGTTTGAGTCCACAAAACACTGCTTGAGTTTCAGGGGTAAACAGTGTATCAGCTGAATCCAAAACAATTGAAGACATTAGTGACCTATCTTAAGACGTAATAAAACAGAAAAAAAATAACATGCCTCCATACTGCTCGTGTGGTGTCCTCACAGTGTCCACAAGCCCCGCAATTCAAGCCTAAAAGTCCACCAGAAGTGGCTAAGCAAGCAGACTTTAGCATTTCCGATGGTTCCTGAATGCACCTCGTCGGAAGATATAGGTGGACATTTGGACTTAGTTCATTCATACTTGTTCATAGTCAGAGCATCTTGAGGGGCAGGGAACCACTCCTGTGTCAGAGGCCTGTCCATACCTGGTTCTAGGCTTCATTATTTTTTTAATTGCACGATTAGGAATATGAGCAGGTGCCACATGGAGGCTGTGACTAGTCAAACAAATGAATTAAAACTCCCTCAGGTAAGAGTGATAACACAGAGTGTGATTTAAGGTAGTCTGTAAGAATCTCTGTTCATATATACTCACATTTGATTGGTCAAAATAAAAGCTTCCCTCATTTGGGGATCAGATTGCAGTTCAACCCCTGTGAAGCTCAGACTCTACTTAGACACAACATATTGATCCTTAAGTACAATGTTTATCATGTGAAACTATCTTGTTTAGCATGTTAACATTTGCTATTCAGCACGAAGCACAGCTGAGGCTATTGGGAATGTCACATTCAGCAGGTATTTGGTCATTTATTTATTCTGACCTAATAATGGCACAGGAAGAAAAAAAAGGGAATCATCAGTGTTATTACAAATCCTAGGGGGTGTGCTGTAAATGTCACATCCATCCATCCATCCAATAAGCATTGAGACATTTCAATTAGGAAAAAAAACTTAATTTGCACTGGAGGCGAAGTCAGAGATCACTGAGGTCATTACGTTTCCTCCTCTGTGGTTCACAGCCAGGACAACACAGCACCACGATTGACCACATTCATTCATGAAAGTTTTGTGACTTTCAAATACTACAAGTCAAATAAAGTTCTTTGCTATTCTTCCTCTTCCATAATGTAATAGTAAATGTGTTGCATGAATTTATTTCTTATAACTTTCATACATCCAACATAAACACACAAAGGCAACAATGAATTTATCATATTGTGACATCCTAAACTTAGAGTTTTCCTCTCTTGGCATGTTTAAGATCTTTTAAAATCAGTTTTCATAGACCATGGCATTGCTTTTTATTCTCTATCATTCATTTTTTTGTCTGATTCCAATATATTTATATGTCATTACTGTGTTTTTAATCTGTTGGCTGTGTGTGTGCTTGCTGATCATCTGGACCAAAACCTCCTGAGGAGGAGAGATAGATGGATGGATGGATGGATGGATGGATGGATGGAGATGATATTTGTTTTTTATGTACTTAATATGTACTTTATATGCTCTGCCCTAGCAGCCATGAGGACACTTGTTTTGTGAATATCTTTCAACTTTCCACACTAAGCTGACCTGCACATGTGTTTTCCAATATGTGTATGAATAAATTAACTGCTGAAGCTGCACCAGCAAACAGTTGAAACAGTGTAAAACACACAGTAAAACATAAGAGAACTAAGTTGGACGTTCACATCACATTATTTTATTCTCCATTAGTTTCACCTCAAACACATACAGTATTTAGACAGAAATGTGTTAAGCATTTGTGTTAAACTGCTCGTTTGTGGGACAACACAGGGACTGAACTCTCCTCTCTTCAAGCTGCAAAAAGAAAAAAAGAATAAATATTAGTATATTATATTCCATGTGAAGTCCAGAGTTGTTGTTGACATCATTACCTCTGCCAAGGAAGTTATGTTTACCTCTGCTGAGTTAAGAGCATTACACAAAAAGAACTGAACAAATTACTATGAATCTTGGAAGAAAGATATGGTATGGGTGAAGGAAGAACCAATACAATTTTGGTGCGGCTCCAGGAACTATTTTTCACTTTCTTTAACATTGTGAGATATTGTGCTTTTCAACATTTCTGTTGATTTCTCAGAGAATAATTCATGGATCTTGATGAAACAAATCTGTTTTTTTTAGGGGACTGATATTTTTAAGTGTGTGCAATTTGGTGATGATTCAAATAAAAATCCAGATGTAGTTAATTTAAATATGGTTTCAAAAGGGGATTGTTGGGTCTTTGTGGAGGTACTCTATGTTCTCGACTCAGGTCATAGAGCCTCTTGAGAAAGGTTCTGACCAATTGAAGACATTATTACTTTTTGTGGTTGAGTTAGAATGTTCTTGTATCATCATGTATTTTTACCTGCAGCATAAGTGTAGATATATTCTGTCTCAGCCTGGTCACCTGAGAAAAAGAAGAATAGAAGGACAGATGGATTTTTCTAAAATATAACCTTTCTTCATATATGCTTGATGTGGTCTCTGTAAAGGGACTTGGGGTTTGTGTGTGTGAGTGTCAGAATTACTTGTCTGGTAGTAGTCATACATCTTGACCACGGCTGGCTTCAGGTTCTGCACTGGCAGCTCCTGGATGAGACGTAACCTGTAGTTGATGGGTATGTCCTTTGGTAGCTGTTGGTTAAAAAGAAAAGACAGATGACGCAATATGTAACAATCAGAAAATCCTTATCTCTTGACCCTCACTGTGAATTCCTCTTACCTCCTGGATGTACACCATAACATGATCATCCTTTTCTTCAACACGATTCACCAGCACGGCGCCTTTGAGCTGTGGGGGAGAGGATAATCAACTGGGTTTCTCATCAATAACGGATGTAAACTAGTCTAAGTTCCACTAATAACTCACCTCCTTCAAAGACTGTGGATCTGGGACAAAGCCAGAGAGCATTTTGATGTTCAGGATCACCATGTTTGTATTTTCCTCTTTTCCATGATATCTGCAATAAACCATAAAGATGTGAAGTCCCATACCTTCACCATTGTCCTCACAGTTAGGATATGTTTGAGCATGTTGGCATAACGGTTCATCCACCATCAGGTACACACTGGTATCTACAGAGCATTGTTTAACAAAAATGACAGTACACCTCCATCATTAGTGTAACTTGTGGGAGCAGATTACTTACAGGCATCTTAGCAACAGACTGAGTTTGTTTTTGGCGCCGTCAGCCTCTGTCTTGACCTCAACACTGAAGGATGTGACTTCAGTCGGAGTTGGGATGTTGTAGTTAAGACTAATCTGAGAAACAGGGAGACAAGGGAAAGTCTAGGATTAAAAATACTGAAATAGAATATCAAGAATTTCCTTTGCTCAAATTTATGAAACAGAAGAACCATGTTGTTTTCAAGGGAGTCACATTTACAGATCCTGATTTTAGGTTGTTGTATTAAGGGCTGCTGCACACTACAGGATAATCTGGATGATTTTTGACTTGATTCACCCCTTCTGTCAATTCCAGGGGCATTCAGTCTCTGCCGATTATCTGCCCAAATAACCCTGAAGTGTGATGGTTATGCAAAATGATCTTAGTTCTACAGATTGAGTGAGAGCCTCCCCGATCTCGAATCATAAATATCAAATAAGTTTTATTTTCACGATAATTGGCTCCGACAGAAACCCGCATGCAAGTTTTCAGCACTCCAGTTCAGAAGGTGGCGGTAATGGACAACCTAAAAGTTGTTTGCTAACCACCATACAAAATAGAGGTAGACGAAAAAGAATCACCCAAGTGTGTCTTTGAGATCCGAAGTCTCTAGAATTGCCACTGTGAAAAGGTTTTCTTTAAACATCAAGTCTGTCACTATGTTGAGGTGAGCATTTATCCAACAGAAGCAGTTAAAGCTCCAGTGTTGACTGACCTGTATTGAAGCACACACGCTGCCCTTCACCTTCACGCTGTACTTTCCTATGACGTCCTGTAGCCTCTTCTCCTGGTACAGCAGTTTGTTGTCCCTGTTCACATCAAATGACAGCTGACTACTGGGGGACTGGACCATCACTGTGCTTGAACCCTTTGGATTGAATACCAGAGTGGAGTAAAGAGCCAGAGCCTGAAGAGCCACCACTGTGTCCTGCAACACACATAAAATACTCTATGTTACTTTAAATCTTTACACATATAATCACTTGTGTTTACACATACAGCAGGAAGAGGTGGAAGGTCACCATTAAAAAGTAAAAGCTGACAATAGTGCCCCACTGTTATACACTAGTGATTGGGTTGGAAACTTGTGCTGTACTCCTATACTGTAACAGCAGCAGCTAACCCTTGTTGACAGGTAATGCAGCACCGATCATATTTCAGAACTTTGAAAGCAAACATGATTTTCACTATCAGGAATTTAACTGAATTTCATTTTTTTTTAAGAAAACCTATTTGGAATTTTTCAGATAAGATGTAATTCTCTAACCTACTTACAATCTAAATCATAAACTAATTTATGTAAATACAGCGACACACACACACACACACACACACACACACACACACACACACACACACACACACACACACACACACACACACACACACACACACACACACACACACACCTCTGTTTGGCTTGTACCTGTGTGGACGAGAAGCCTCCATAATAGTTCTGCTGACCCGTCAGCCATCTGACAATGCGAGAGGTGTAGCCCAGCTCTTCAGCACTGGGCGAGGCACTGAGTTTGGCCAGCATCACATAGGAGCTGATCTCCACAGACAGAGAGGCCGATGTTTCTGTTGCTGTCTGAGTCCAATGGAGGAAACCCCCTAAAACACATCCATCCACAAACATACAGGCATAAGGTCAGCTACAGTGACAGTAAGTGAAGGCAGAACGATTTCCTTGAGGAGGACAGCAGCTCGCCTTGTTTGTGTCCAACTGTGTCAAGGTGCTGCAGGAGGTGAGCACGGGTCTCCATGTCTCCTGCCAGGGTAAAGACGTACGCCAACAGAGCTGTGGTGTAGGTGTTGCTGAGGTCATTGGCGGACTCCTTAAGGCAGGACAGGCTCTTCTTCACCACAGCATCCTGTAATGCATATTTTAGATTGAGAAAGTATGTACAAATACATAACAACATAAAACTCAGAATTTAGATATTATCACTATAGAGTAGAAAGAGTCTTCAGTCCATCTTCAGAACCACTCAATTAAATAATGAAGAAAGATGCAGAAGTAGCTAAACAACTACCACTGTTGTTAATCACTACAAAGACAGGTCATTATTTTATGAAGCCCACAACACAAACCAAAAGAACTATTTGTGTTAAGATAGTTTTTTCAATCTGAACTCTCCATGAGGAAAAGTAGCCGTTGTTATAGTTAGGTTTATACATTGTAATAGTGCATATTATATTGTTAATTGTGAATCAGGATTAATTGTGGCACTCACAAAAAACAAAAGTGTATACTAACAGGGTGGCAAGTGGGAAGATTTCAGTTTTTTACTCATTAGTACAAACAAAACTATTAATAAAACGTGAATTCTGTTTAAATTTGTGTCAAACTTTCTTTGAAAACATTAGCAGTTGGTGAAACAATCAGAGCTTAATACTGTACTGAAACAGATGCCATACAATGGGAAGTATAGGAAGACATTTATGTAGTTTAGTCACAAAACAGTTTTGTGATTGCTGTGTCGAGCAAAGCAACCAGATTTGAAATCTGAGGCTGTCGATCAGCTTGTTACTCAAGTAAAACAGTAGAAGTAATGTTTCCACCAATGCGCATATTGCCAACACAATGTGTGATATCACTTTGTTATCTCAGGTGCAATATTACTATTCATGCACAATAATACTTTCATAGCAGGGTTGTCAGCATAGAACAGGATTAAGTGTTTGACCCCTTCACACTTTTTGGCATAGAGGGGTGCTTTCAACACATAACTCTTTATTCAAAAAAAGCAAACAATTATTTGTTTTCTTTATCAGTGGAGAGACGATTGGTGCACATATATGTTTATCTTGTAATTGCAAAGTTTGGAGTGAAACAGCGTGAGATAAGTTTGGGGAGGGAGTTTACTCACATCAGTGGACGAATTCATCTCCAAGAAACCGGCAGTGATGTAAGCAGTAAGCGTTACTTCATCAGACACACCACCCTGTAGGAAGGGAACAATATTCACATATCGCATCACTGTGTGTGCAACACACAGGGACCCACTTAACAAACATGATTTTGTGCTTGCAGCCACATTCACTTTAATTCCATTAAACAAATGATTTTCACCAAAATATTTTAAATAAAGTACAGCAAGATATTACTCAGTGATAATAAAATGTCTACTCTTCAGTTTCAAGTGATATTGTTTTAATCACAGTCTACAGGTACAAAAAGCTCACCTTCATCCTGTTGTTAAAAAGTTTTCCTGACTGTTCGAAACAGCCATTTTTACGTTGTTTTTCCTCCAGCCAAGTTTTAGATGATTCAATATTCCTTGGGTCAATGTAGATGAAAGATTTTGCTTTGGCAAAAGATCTCAACACGAAAGCAGTCAGCCTGAGGACATCAAAACAAAGTTAGACACTGACAAAAGGAAAATAAGGAGACGCACTTGTTCTGTATCACGTTTCATGATTCCGAACATAACACAATATGGTATAGGTCATAAGTTTGGCTAGTTCATGCATTAGTTACCAATTAGTGCAGTGCCCGTTCTAAACCTGCCTGTTTGGAATGGCATGTTCTCTTGTCGTGTGTTCTAGAGCTACTTCAGAAATATCCCTTGTCATTAGTGAGTCCTCCTCAGACAGTTCTACAATATACTGTCACTTTTTATTGTTTGTGTGCTGGACGTTGTGCGCAGAGCTTTTTATAAACAGTCTATGGTGAAGAGTGAAGTTAGAAAACTTTGTGTTCATGCTACCTGGTTTATCTGCAATGAAGATTATAAATTCAATGTTTTCATAGAATTAAACTGAATTTGATTGATAACTGTTACTTTGTGTTTTATAAACAATCTTAAATTCCCGAGATATGTGTTCCACATACAGAAACACAGACAGCTGTGGAATAAGTAGGTAGATAAAATAATTCTATGTACATCAGTTATTTCTCACCAAGTGTTCCCTGTTCCTGATCCAAATGTGCTGTAAGCTCCATCAATATGTTTGTAGTTCAGCTGTCTCTGGTAACCTGTAGAATAAAATAAATACAAGCTTATTAGGACATAATGATTCACACCAGTCCCAGATTATTCAGCTAAAGCTAACTGAGGCTCACCGCTTGACAGGAAGTTGGTAGACTTCTCCATGATGGCCGGTGTCAGCTGCTGTGTGTTTTTCAGGTAGTGGAGGATATAGATGTTGGGGGCCAGGAGCGCCATGTTCTGCTCACCACATCCATACGGCATCCTAAGCAGCCCATCCAGGTTTTTCAGGGCTCGACCCAGGATGTCGCCTGCACAAATACAGTGACTCACTAAACATGTAAATGACTTGACACTGATATAAAACCATGTTAACAAGCTTCAAACACAGCTGATACAGAAGGCCATGCACTAAAGGAGTTTTGGTATTTTCCCTCAACTGTACTGAATTCTTACATATAGAAATTGTGATCTTTATACAAGTATTATCCTGAAATCACAAGTGCTCCAGTTATTCAACACAAATCTGCACATTTGTGGGAACTGTTGGGTTTCTCTATAAATTTAAGGTCTTGACCTTTTTATGTCATAACCCTTAAAATTGAACTGAACTGAATATCTTTTATTATAATTCATTCTTCATTTTGCCATGGATTTTTTTGTGTGAAGCATTTTGTAACCTTGTTTAGATAGGTGCTATACAAATAAAGTTATTACTTTAATTTTTGACTAAATAACTACTTTCTGTATAATGTATGAAAATGCCATGGTTGCATTATACAAACAAATGCAATCACTCAAGAAGGACAATAATATCCAAATGTCCCTTTTTACTATCAATGTCCTTATTTCTGAGGCATCAAAAGAAAGGTGAACTGTTAACTCTGCAAAATGAGTTTATCCGTTTACCCAGAACTGATAGTGAGGCACGAGCTGATCCCTCGATCACATTCTCAGGGAGCTGTAACTCTACTTCCTCTGTCAAAGCCTCTCCTGTGTACAGACAGAGAACAACCACCTTAGAAACAAATTCAAGCCACGGTCAGGATCAAAACAAAGACATCATTCAGATTTATGAACAGTTAGTGGATCCTGAATCATAGCAGTTCTGATGAAGCAATAAGATCAATACAATGACACATTGGTCCGTCTTGAAGCACAATAGTTCAAATATTACATTCTTATGGACAAAATGTATGAAAATGCATTTAAGTAATGACTTTTGAAAGATTTGGAGATGCTCTCACTAAACTTGGCAGAAAGGCCACAATAACCAATGTATACTACCTTTTTGCAAGTGGTGGTCTACTTACCTTTTGGACAGAGCAGCAGGTTGTGGGTCTTTGTCATTTCAGTTCCCTCAGCCTGAGAGGGAAATAGGTAGGGAATAATGAGAGTTGCAGAGTTTCCAACATGTATTTTTTTTTAAAAGGCTTTGGAATAAAGACCATTGCTATTATGTATTAAAGACAACTACCTTTACTATGAGTGGTCGAGTGACCACGTCGATACGGCCTCTTTCTGGAACGCTCACAATCTCATTGCCACAGGAAGTGTGAGATTCCACAGCCTCAGCAGTCACCGACACATTCACAACCCCTTAGAAAAAAAGTTCATTAAACCCTGTTTGAAACTTGATTGAGAATTATCTCAGATCCAATAAATTTCAAAAGTATTTTGCCACTGTGATGGATTTCCCTGATTTCACAGAGATTTAAAAGATGTGGAAATAGGCACAGTAATTCCACCACGTTGGCAAAGGTGTGGATGAAAGCTTGAAGCCTCACCTAAAGCTGTAGGGGACATGTTCCAGCTGAGGGTCAAGCGCTCATTGCCACACAAACAGGATGTGTACTTATCACCAGAGAGGGGGGTGAGGGTGTAATCTAAGGAGTGTGCTGGCGCCACAGAGACCTGTTCAAGAGACACAACAATATATTTTGAAACTGCTGATGTGAAGCGAATGTGAACAAATGCTCAAACTGCTGCATGTTTTGAGACATACAAACCTGATTCTACGTCTCAGTAACATTGATACTAATAAAATTAGGAATAAACCAAAATGTGTCCGTAAACCAATGTTGATCTTTAAAATTTGCATCTTGCATCATTATATATATCAACTGTTCAAATGAGAAAAATTAGATGCTTGTTTAATTCATAACTAATTCATGAGGTGTGATGTACATTCATTAGTGTACAGATGAATTTAATATATATTAAAGGGCATCATCAACATTGCACTATATGTGTAGGATGCCCTCAGGGTCTCCACAGAAGGGTTAGTGAAGTATTTTGAATCTCAATTGTTCATAACAGTCAAAAATTGGAATCAAATTAAGATTTCACCATGAATTTGGCTACATAAAGTAATTTCAACAACCCTGCAAAACATTCCCTTCAACCTCACGTTTGTGTTTAGTGCCAACTCGTAAATGTTTGCAGGTGAAGATAGAGAACATAAAATCTGCTAAACATCAGAAAGTTAATGTTGTCATTATGATGCTAGATTGTTGCTAAGCTGACATTAGTTTACAGGCTATTTAAAACTTCCTTTACCATGATGCAGCTGGAAAGGTAGTTGAAGATGGTTGCCTTCAGTTCAAAGTGCTCCCCCCGGATGATGGAGTAGGGCATCGTGAGCTCGAGGAAGAATGGCTGGAAGACGGTGATTTCTTTACGAGGAGCCAAGCCAAAACCCTGAGGGGACAAACAGAAAGCCTCCGTCTCCCAGGTGGTGATGGTATCAGGGACAAGGAGGGACACATCCTTCGTTCCGGATGCTCTGGATTAACAAATACACAGAGACACAGCGACTGTGAGCTAGAAAAACTTCGAAAATTGACAAATTTGACAATAAAATCATCATTGCAGATAAACCAGGTAGGATGAACACAAAGTTTTCTAAATTCCCTCTGCAGCATACAATGTTTATGAAAAAAGTTCTGCACACAAAATACAAAAAATTTACAGTATATTGTAAAACTGTTTGAGGTGGACTCACTAATAAGAAGGAATAATTATCTGGTATAATATAATATAATATAATATAATAAATAGTTTGCAGGGAAAAAGCAGAAAGTCAGAAAGAAAAACTCAGTTACACATCCAACAATGTAATAATGTAAAGTCATAATAATATTTGATTCATATACAAGCTCACCCAACTTCCACCAGGTCCCATATCCAAGTCTCGGGGAAGAAAGTACGGACTGTCTCTATAGCTGGAAGAGGAGAGTTTCGGGCACCATGACCTTCAGGCACGGCCATATTCCCTTGTTCTTCCATTACGTCCATTCGGGCCATTACAGAAACACTGTGATAGGCAACAACTGAAAAGAAACCAGAAAATATTCAACTAGAAAGACAGAAGTAACCAGTGGTGGGATATAACGTAGTAAATTTACTTAGTTACTGTACTTAAGTACATTTTTCATGATGTGTACTTTACTGAAGTAGATTCTTTTTTTTATGTTGTAATCAATGAGAGATCTGTATCTCTGAACCAATCAGCACATGCAGGAAACATTAGACACTGCCTCTTTTAACACCAGCAAAGCTGCAGATGGAAAATGGATTTGACCAGCCATTATGATGAATAGGCAGATGGTTGAGAGAGATGGCAACAGATATGTCGATGGGAAAGTTTACCTATATTGTTAAAGGAAAGAAGTATGGAGCCCTCTCATTTTCTATCTTAAAAATGGTGATGTTGGTTATCTCATTGATCCAGAGGATGATTAACATACAAATAAAGAGAGCGGACTGTTGGATGTCCGGAGCAAGGGGGAGCCCTGTTAAGTGTTAAATTGCTAATGTGTACTATCATTAGTTAGCCACTTATTATATTGTGTTTGTATTATGTGCTGCTGATTGTCATTATTTTCTTTTTCCTATTATTAGATGCGGGGTGGGGTGGCAATGTTGATTAAATAAATTGATATTATTAATGTACTGATATTGTAGTGGGTGGGGGTTCAAGGGGCAATGGTGTGTCTATAATATTGTTAAGTATATGTGGAAAATCAATAAATAAATGTAGGAAAAAAGTAATGATGAATAGGCTACACACTTTTACTTTCAATAATTTACAACTATTTAAATGAAAGTACTTACTTATACAAGAACATATACAACAGTTAGCATACTTACCATGGTGTCCATGGTGTTCTTGGTGGTATTCTCTTCCTTTGAAGTTGAGGCATGGAGGCATTCGGATAAACAAGTTTGTAGCCATCTTCAGTCCAACGTTCTAGACATTCGAACAACATACAACCATTAACTGCATGTAAAAAAAAAATGAAATCCTTTATTATGACGCTATCTGTATGTGGATTTACCTGGAAAACTGTAAATGCATCAGTACTCTCAGCAGGACGTGGATAAATGTATCTTCTTGGTCTCACCCGCAAGCATTCTACTGCATCATTTACATCATATGGAATATAAGACGCTTTGGTGACAGGCAACAAGTCAAAAATCTGTAAAGAAAAAAAGGTTGAAAGCTTGAAACTGCTGCATGAAGATCTGATGACTGTATTCCTGGATTTAGGGCAGTTTCATCTCAAAAGGTGGATGTCAAGTACAAAACACTCATTATCTAGTTCGCGAGCGGTATGGAGACATGTTAAGGGTTTTTCTGTTGTTTTATTACGTCTGAAGATAGGTCACTAATCAGCTACACTGTTTACCCCTGAAACTCCAAAAGTGTTTTGTGGATTCAAACACTTCAGGACATAAAGCCATAGCCTCTCGGTAACTGATATTTTAAATGGTGGAAAAGATTTTGCAGAGGAGTACTAAAATAAAACTCCAGGATGTCAGCATCTATTTGTAGAGTAGCAGTTACCTTGTCTGCAGTCAGACCCTTCCCTGGCCTCATGATGAGGACGCTCTGGTCGACAGCGCTCACTCCACACAGGGAGTCTGGTTGGGCCTTCAGCTGCATGGTGGTCTCCTCTCCTGGGACTGCTGAGGATGGAAGAAACTCCAGCGACACCTGACAAACACAGAAAACACACATCCCACCATCTGGACTTCATTGGAATAAGACTAGAGTCTATAATATTGATAGTGGTACATTGATGTATATTCTACCCAAACTTCTTAAAATGTAAAACAAATGTCAAACAAACTTAAGGAGCTGGTGTTGGGACATGGTTTTTGTGAAACCACACTTAGGCCTACATGTGCCGTCAAAAGCCTGAAGCCGCATGTCCCTTTGTCCTGGAGAAAACCAGACCCTCCAGGACTCAGTCTCCCAGGGACACAGGTTTCAACTCCTATTGGTCACTGTGGGTCCCATGACCTGTGAGGTCACCGGGCCAATATAAGGCCTGTTCCCACTCTCTTCTACCTCTTTTCTACAATCCTTCCGAGGGGAGAAGGCATCCAGTCTCTTTCCCTCCAACTCTTCGAGAGGAGCACAAAGGTGCAGCTTCCAGCTCATCTCACCAAGGAAACCTCCTCGCAACCCAAGCTCTACCAACCTCCTAGCAGCGACGCGATGTCCTGCAGGAAAACTTCAACCAGCAACTGAGCTACACAGCTCAACAGACCCACAAAGGCAGGAGCCACAAACCAGCAAGACGACTTCACAAAACTGCGATCTGCACAGCAACTATTTTTCCCCTTTCCACGGACGGGTAACACAACTGGGCTTAATAATTATACTAGGCGAAGCAAAGCCTGTTTATTCAATTCTGTGTGATGTTTATAAGTTTCATTTGTGTTGCTGTGATATTGTGGTTACAAGTGATTTTGAAAGTTAATGTTAGTTATGTTCTTCAGTCCTTCCTTGCATGCATCTAGTAACTTTCTCTAATTTGGCACACACACAGACACACGCATAACTCTTCACCTAATTATCTCTACAGGTCGTAAACATTCCAATAGGGGGGGGAAGGGTGTTATCATTTTGGCCAGCCGCCATTTTGAAAGCACGCTGACTCACACAGACACACACACATGCATACTCACATACATATCTTTGTTTAATAAGTACACCGTTAGTAATTTGTGTTTTTATACTTTATTATATTCATCATAAATGTTTTTCTTTCACAAATGTTTTTTTATTAATGTTGCATAAGTGAATTTTGCCAACCTCTACACTGTCAAGAACTCCATATCCTTCAACTTAGCTAACTATCTATATGGTAATTTTGGTTATAGTTATTCATTTAATTGTTAATCAGAGTTCCAAATTTGTAGTTAGTACTTTTATGAGACTTAATCAATATATTGGCTATCTTTTCCCTTCCTTTGAAGGGTGGTGCCCCGAGGAAACTTTAATCAATTAAAGTTATTATTTAATATTAATGATAAAATATTTATATTTTATATTTTATTTTGATAACCAAATTTATTGAATGCCAAAAGGCACACCATTTTATGGTATCACGTTCAATGCATTATTGCAAAACACTGGTATGTGTTCCGGAGGGGAGTGGCCACATGGCAGATTGACCTGTCGGAGTTTGCTGTATAAATGAACTCATGATGGCTGATGTCCTGTATTTTAAAGCTTGATCAAACTTCAGGACAGATGTGGAGAGCTAAAGACTTGACTGCTGACAGGGGGGATTGTGCACTTTTATACACACTACAGTTTGGGTTATGCCAAACTATGGTGACTTATTCCACACATGAACACCAGAGAACATGGTGGTGACCTGCATATGCTGTTGGCACGCTTTTGTTGAGGGCAGTCCCATGCAGCAAAACCAATGGTTGGTCTCAGTTATTAAGGATATTACGAGCTAAAGTCTCCACTGCCTGTTGTGCTCAGGCTGGTTCTTCCTTGTGGTGATGGAGGAGGTCAGAGCAGCATAGCTGTCATAAATGATCTAGTCTCTGTGGATTGGCTGACTGAGATGTTGATCTGCACTTTCTGGCTTAAGATGAGGGACATGAATCATGACACAAGTGAACTTGTCGTACACAGATCACAACACAATATTACTGGTTTGTCACTGAACTCAGGTAAAAGTAATTCATCTGATGTGAGTGTGGTTTTTCTACATGAACACTTTATATCAGTACTTCTACAAGTGCCATCTAGCTTATTGATTTATTGATTCATAAATGCTCATTGTGGCCTTTCAAATCTAATTCCCTGTTTGATTTGTATTATTGGCCATATTCTAATAAGAAGCCTTACCGCTCCCATTTGCTCAAATTCTCTGTCCTCTCCTCCTATAGGACAGGGCTGCATATGCACACACACACACAAACTGAGCGGTAACACATAAAGAGTTGAACTTGTTGACTACTTTCTCAAACTGGCTTGCTACTCCATACCCTTGTGGAAAGCCTGGGTACATATCCACATTATGTAGCAAACACTTTCTGCACCTACATCTGACAAGCGCAGCTGGTGCCTCATGTTTTCTTCTATACTGACCTTGTGACTGAAGCACTTCTCTACAGAGAAGTCAGCACTGTGAGCGATCACAGTCTCACTGGGGAGGACGGCGTATGCCAAGACCTGGACTTCTGGCGACATTTCTGGATGCACATTCAACTCAAACGATATTCCACCCTCAGTCACTAAAAGGTGAAGTTAGAAACAACAAGTATCATCCACATGTCTCCATTTAATACAACAGCAGTACAAGTATATTTTCATTCCATGTATATCTCAAATATAAGATTTTCCAGACTCTTGATTAAAGCCCGTCTCTGCTCACCCGGAAGGTCTTGAACTTCAATCTGTTTAAATCCTTGCATGATAATGGCTCCTCTGGATAAGACCTAGAGAGTTTGTGACAAAATGGCAGAATGAATGAGTCATGCAAAAATAAAACCTCATTCCCTGGCACAATAGATCAGTGGTTCTCAACTGCTCTGGCTTCGGGGCCCACCATCACCCCTTAATGACAAGCCGTGACACAAATCGAGGAAAATTTTCAACTTCTCAAATTTATTTAATGAAAAGATGGTGCAGTTTGAACCTGAAATAGTACAGAATATGTGTATGACAACACAAAAAGTTAAAAGTTTAATGAAAACACGAGCAGGTGGCGATGCTAGAGAGGGGGATATTCCCTTTTACACTCAATTAGCTGCATTTTAATAAAAAACCCAAAAGTGCATCTTAAGGACACAAGGTAAAACAACATATATAACAATTCAGTAACTTCAGCCTTTTTTAACAGACTCAACAGTGCTTTCATGCACAAACATGAAATAAAAAAGTCCAACTACATTACATTTCATTTAGCTGACGCTTTTATCCAAAGCGACTTACAATAAGTGCATTCAACCATGAGGGTACAAACCCAGAACAACAAGAATCAAGAAAGTACAATTTCTTCAAAAAAGCAAAACTACAAAGTGCTATAAATAAGTGCCAACTACTGAGAAGTAGTTTCAAAAAGACTCCTCACACTCCTTAACAAAAACTGTTAAGGAGTGTGAATAGACTGCACTCCGCTGCATAAAAAAAATCCCCTTAAAAATAAAAGCACAGGATTTTTTTCGTAACATTTGTTTTTGCCCAGGCAAAGGCCCGCGACCCACTGAAAATGGGTCCGTGACCCACCAGTTGAGAATCAATAAATGCAAGTTTATATCAAAGGTTTTTGGATTTAATTTAATGAACATTTATTTATAATCGAAATTTATTGAGGGAGGCCCTCATTTGAAATGAAGTCAATTGAGGGGATACAATAAAATACACATAAACAGATACAGTGAATAAATTAACACAGTAAATATGATGCATAGAGAATACAGAACATAAAACAATTCAAGTAAAATCAAGTAAAACACATTAAGAAGATAAAGCTGTCAAGCATGCAAATCCCCTGGGGGAACTGAAGTTTTTTTTTTTTAAGACACTTTGCAATGAGTTCCAGGCAGTAGGCGCAAAGAAACTAAAAGCAGTTCTAACAACCTCTGTACAAATGCGAGGGGCCTGCAATGGAAGCCATTCATTTGAACACGTTTGATATCTGAACTGATCCTTTAAGTCAGATGTCAAAAACTGATATGAATGTCATTTTAAAATATATTTTCCATGTCCATATTTGTGTGAAAAACATATTGTGATAAGCTGAGAAATAGTTCACTGACAACTCACCAGGTAGATCACCATTACGGAGGCCCCTGTCTCTCCAACGACAGTGTATTTGATGGAGATCTCTTCTTGTGTGTCACAAGACAGTGGATTTGTCTTCTTCACCACCTCCAGGGAGCTGACTGTTTGGGTGTCAGCAGAGGGAGGTTGGGTCATAGACACTGATTGATGGCCAGTCTCGTAGTATCGAGTTCTATAACCAGCGTAGCCCAGTGTTGGTGTATTACTAACCTAGATCGTAGAAAAGAAACACGATGAAGTGGAGGAAGACTTTGGAAAGTGAGTTCAGTTATCATAGAAAAGCTAAATGTCAAGGTAAAGACACAGTTCCTGTTGCAATATTGCCACTATACAATGGTGCACCCATGATCCGCTGCTGTACTTTTAGATAACACCTTAGCTTCTCACTCTTGGGCCGTGTTGTCATTGTCATGAAGGTGATTTTATGTGGCTGACGAGTTATCTCGTACTTACGTGCAGGTTGATCTCCCCATTGAGTTCAGCTGTGGAGAATGAGAAAGTGGCCACACCATCGCTGTCAGTGGTGAGATTCTGCAGCAGACGTGAGGACCACCTCTCACCTTCAAACAGGTAGACCTGCATGTCAGCTATGGGTGTATCATTGAAGTGAACCACTTTAACCTGTTAGGGGCAGAGCATTGTGTCAGTGAGGATGCACATCGCTTTGGTCGAATGACAGTGATGACATCAAGGGAAAAATCTGCACTTACTTTTCCTTCCACATTTGATCCTTTGTCATAAATCTTGGGTGTGTCGATGAACATCAGCTTTCCAATAACATATGAAATCTGCAGTCTCTTCATTTGTTGGAGTGAAATACCTATAATGGAGTCCTCCATGTTACAAGGATGTATGTAACATGTTGTTCAAGTAACATATACTGTATAAATTTGCTACAAAATATCTCTTTGATGTATGAATAAAATATCAAATATGACAAAGACATGCCTGTCCCTTCCTCTTCCACTTCAACAGTCAGATCCAAGTAATCTTGTAGCACCTTTTGGTCGAGTTTTGTGAAAGTTGTCATCTTGAAGGTAAAAGTGGCACAACCTTTCTTTCCCGTCTAAAATCACAAATGAAATAAGATTAGATAGATTTAATTCAAACTTACACTCCTTTCATTCATTCAGTTTTCACTTAACGTAGTTTCTCAGTATTTACAGTCTGAGGGTCATGCTCTTCTCAGACAACTACGTTCTGCAGAGTGACATGCAAGTTTAACCTGACAAATGTTCGGAGCACCAAAGTAACCACCATCATAATAACCATTAACAAATGCCATCGTAATTAACGTGAGTATTTAGGACTGAAACTGCCAAAACAAAAAAGGAATAAATAAATAAATCATTAAAAAATATCAATAATAAACATAAACATAAATAAATAAATATAAACAATACATACAGTTTGAAAACATGAATGTAGTACATAAATAAATATCTATATATACATGCATTTTTTGATTTTTTTGATTTTCACGATTATTTATTTATGTCCCTAACATCCACTAACATTAAATGGCGGAAGGTATTAATTAGTGTGGTAGAACAAGGGATATTATCCATTTTGTCCTATGTTCTAAAAAGGGAAAGCGTTTAGTTAAAAAAGGCAAAAGGCATGTTAACGAGGTGGGCGGGGTTGACTCAGTCTAATGCTGGCATTTAAGAATAAAAAATAAATAGATAAATCAATAAGTAAATTAAGAAATGATATTTGAATGAAGTACATGTCACCTTCCCCACACTGATACACAGAAAAACACAGTTACACTTTGCTTCTTGTTCCTGCTGAGAGATGATTCTGTCCACTGTACCTCCTTTGTCTCCTCGTAGCATGGGGGTGTTATGTCAGGCAGTCCCTCTGGATTATCAGGAGTAACTATAGCAAAAAAATAGCGACTAAGAGGTCGGCAGACCTTAACTTTGACACTGCCTGGCACAGGTTGTCCATATGTATACCTAAGAAACACATTGTGATTGTTGAAAAGGAGACATCCAATCACCAACTGGATCTTATTCAGAGTTACAATATTTTGAGAGTGCACTTGTCAAGCAAAGGATTTGACTTACTTTGCACATATTTCAGCTTTTATTTCTTCCTGCTCAATACTGACGACATCAGCTGCCGTTATTTTTGCATCAAATTTAGGCAAAACTGTGGATGAAATATGGTTGTTACACATTATTGCTACATTGCGGGTAGATGGAAATGGGATTTTTTTTTAAACAGCCATAACTTACCATATTTCTCCACCTTGAAACTGTGATATATTTTATCCTGGCCAACAGTTACAATAACCTGGTAGATTCCTTCCTGGGCCTCAGAGTTCAAGGAGTAAGAAAGTTGCAGTATGCTGCTATCAGCTGTTTTATTCAGCCACTGTGCAACTCGGTTATCATTAGAATCCTGTTTCATAAAATAAATGGGAAGGAACATGTGTTTATGACACAAAAATGAAACTCATGTAAAGGGATGTCACAAAGAAATACAGCGCTCAAGATGCTGCTAAGCATTTCATTTGTTTCTATGTCCTCTCTTCTGCCGCTCTCTGGAGCAGCCCGGCGGAACAGGCTGTTTTCGCATGCCTCATTCATTATTTATGAGCCCCTCCTCAGAAGCTGGACTGGTATCGGCTGAATGGGGTCGCGAGAAGATTGCGATTCCATGATGACATCACACGGAGAGGAGGTACGAAACGTAACGTTCCTGTAACATATTTCTTAGAATGGACTGAGTTAAAAAGTCCGTGGAGTGACTGTTTTCATACTTTGAGGGTCCCTACTGACCCCCTTCAAGTAATTAGTAAAAGCCCAGAAAATGTATTTTGCACAATGTGGGCCCTTTAAAAAGGAAAAGGCACAAATATGTAAAAAGATTTAACTTTCATCATTGTTGTAACAGTTGTTCACATGTAAACCCTCTTGTTTCAGTGAAGCCAAATTTAATAGGTTGGTAGCAAAATCTTTAAAACTTAATTTACTCTTAAAGTTTTAGAATTTTGAAATACTGACATAAAACATTTTGTTGGCTTGTTCACTCAGCTCTTGGGGCACTTGATGATTTTGGGAGGTTTACATTTTACCAATATGTTAAACTCCTCTACTTCAGTATACAGTGTGATAAAGTGTGAGTGTATTATAGTGTGGATGTTAGACTTACCTCAACTTCAATTATATTGTACTGCAAGAGAAGAAAGAAAGAAACAAAGATAACTTTGTTGAAAGACAGGTTGCTTTACATTGATCTCATCATGCAGTGTCCAAACAGGGTGGGTAGGAAATCAACAACACAATAGTATCGAGCAGCTAAAGCTCTGATGTGTGGCTATCAATTATCTAATGCAGTGTTTTATTTTCTTCAATAACATGTTGCGATATGAGAAACTAGTGTTAGCGGCCTGCAGGTCTATAGACTCCGCAAACAGAGTCCTGCTTGTACTATTGACCCTTCATCAGGAGCTGACGATTAGAGACATACAGTAACTGTGGTTAAAGGGCAAATCTATGTCTGTCACTTCATTACATAACTGATGTTCAGTTTAACCCAGTCAACCAAATTAAACCTGCACCGTTGTCACACAGAATCACTGATACTGTGGTTTGTGAGTGGAATCTACAAGATGGAGACAGTTCAAATACTCACCAGCCGATTGGTGGGTCTCATCCTGCTGTCCAGTGTGACGACTCTGAAATGCACTGAGAAATTCAAAGAGGTTACATTAGGCTTTTGCTAAATATCCTGACAGGCCACTTAAACTGCGGTCTGCACAGAGCTGATAATGTTACTGTTTGGCTTTAAAATCATTCTCTCTGTTATCTCTCTGTTTCTGATTCCCTCAGGAAGCCACCAAACACATCAGACCCGACTTGAATTGAAATGAAAATACCAGAGTAAAATTAAAGCAAAACGTGATAAAACAAGATTAAATGTATTTTCTTTATTGATCTGTCAGATATTTAGTCTGTCGCCATCCGCCACGATTATTCTATCCATACATAAAACGAGTCAGCTCGTAGATCAGGTGAGAGCCAAGTGTTTCCCATCACGCCCTGAGGCGTTGACGAGTATCTGCAGTCCCTGACCCCAAACACTCCATTGATTTTAAAGGAGAAAGCTGTCTATAACTGATATACAGCATATTGTGCACAACAACATAGATCATTAGATCAAAATTACTTGTTTGTCCAGGGAGGTAGATGGGTTTATCTGTTTGGACAAACGTCATCGGTTGGTAGACAGTGGCCTTGACTTTCCTCACTTCTTTTGAGTAAAATGTGTCGCCTTTCACCTCCACCTCAAAGTTGTACACCTCTTGATTCTGCACCAGGGGAACCTGTCAGAGAAATATGTGTTAATACTGAATAAATGAACATGTCTTCTGAATCAAAGCCTTTCTCATGAGCTGACCTTAAAATCAACGCAGTCATGAAACTCCTGACTGGAAGATTTTCTCAGAAGGGTTGTGTTCATTTCAGCAGAAATCAGAGTGATGGTCATGTCCAGAGTCTCGTTGGGCTTCAGGAGACTCGCACAAAATTTGGTTTCAGCTCCAGCCTCAAGAACTGCAGGGATGGCTACCATGTAATGCCTATAGACACAGAAACATACACACATGCCATTGGGCAGCCTGTCACACTGGATCTCACACGCAGGGAACACCAACCCAAACTTCTGTAGCAAATCAACAAGATCGAAACCCTATTTCGAAAAGAAAAGTACACACACAAAAAAAAAAAATAACAGGCAAACTTACGGTTCTGCCAGGACTTGAGCGAGACACATGCAGCTCAAGAGGACACAGAGTGTCCATGTCCACATCTGAATCCCAGGATGACCCATGACTGACTGAGATGATCCTCACAGTCAGTGTCTGTTAAATAGCCACTGATACAGAACCCCCGCCACGCCACCCTCCAAACACACACACACCCACACACAGACATATCCACACACACACTCTCATGCAACTGCTCTATTTAATTTCCAGTAAGTCTTGACTCATAAGTCAATCATTTATAGACTTAGCATATAAGACTGTGTCAGAGATGCCTTTAAATATATTTAATATTGTGTATTACGGTCTGACTAAAGTGATATTTCACAGAGGGTTGACCTGAGAGAGCTGACGGCCTCTGCTGTGGTGCGATAGATTCAATGTTTTGTGTCTGGTGTTGCGATAAGATGAACATTGAGAGAACCCACCACTCTCATGAGGATTATTGGCATAATGACGTATCGTGACCTTGACTGATATTGGTACAACACTGAAATGCTTCTATTGTGCCTTAGGTTTTTTTTATTTGACTGTCAGCATGCACGTTAGACCAAGAATCTTCTCATCTTATTCATCAGACTTCTGTGCAGAGGATTTTCCCTCATCAGTCTCAATACTGTTAAGTCAAATAAGGTAAAGTTTAATATTCAAAAAGTATATAAGTTCAAAACTACAAAAAGTAAAAAATAGGTTCTGAAGGACCAAATTATAACAAGTGACAAACTAGAAATGATCTCACATCATTTATAAAAAAGATTTTACGTTGTGGTGAACACAAAGCAGGAGCTGGAACATCAGAACAATATTCTTACTCGGTGTAGATGTTCTAAAGCTATTATATTGTGTAAGTGTTTATCTTGTACATTTTCCTGTAACTCATTGTCAGAGATGCTGTTGTATTATTGAATAAAACTGAAAGACAAACTCCTCTGCTAGCAATGCGAAAAGAGTGAATTTCTTTTTTAGTGTGTTTACAATTACTTAAAAACCTGCGTACATCCACTAATTTTGGTGTAAAAGGATACCTCAGCTGCAGGTATCCTTGTTGGGTTCTGCAATGTTGCCCTTTACCCAGCGGGGGATGTTTGGTTTTGGCATGCTAACATCTCTGACTCAGGCCAAAGTAGACTTTTTTTCACCAGTAAGTAAACCTGTGGACTGATAAAGTCCTCAAACTTTGCTGATGGATTACAACACACAAAGCAATGTGCGATCTATTTAAAACATTCAAACTATTTTTATTTGCTAAAGTCTTTATAAAACATAGACATATATATGCAACTGAAATGAATATGCATGCAATTCATGCAGGCACTGATTTGTATCTGCATGAATCAGCCCCCTTCTGTTCGCAACTCTCTGCAGCTGCTTCGGCATATAAGACCTGGAACAGGATCAAGTCTGATCCAGGTTACACTCAGATACAAGTACATATAATCTGAAGGTAAACAGCGACTTTGATGACAAAGTCTTCAGGTTACTTTTCATACACACTGGTAAAAAAATTACAATTACGCAATTACAGCCCCTGATCTGATCTAGCAAACAGGTCCTTTTTGACACATGCTCTTCTGTTGCATATAGTTTATTCTGTTCAAACAGGAAGTTAATTATTGCAAAAGAGAGAGAGCACAAGCGCAGCCTATTTTTGAGTAAAAGCAAAAACTAAACCAAACATGTTGTGTAATGCCTATTGGAGTGGAGTTTTTCTTTGAGATTATCTGCTGCACCTCTGGTTTACCTTCGACCCTGAGAGACTTGTAACATGTTGATGTTGAACACAAACCGTGAAACTGCTTTAATATGAGCAGCTTAGCGTCTGCTGATCTTTTAAATTTACACTCACCCACAATATCACTGAGGTCTGCAGATCAGATGCTTCTGGAAGTCCTGAGAAAGAGATCAGACCCTTTCGGTTGTTTCTCCTCCACATGAGGACCTCACCATAGTCTCTGGCTTTTAAAACAGGTTGAAACTTGTATTTATGTGATTTTATTTTATTTTACTATTTAGTTTCTACTTTATTGTTTAATTTAATAAAATGTATCTTCCCTGTTTTAGCTGCACAGCACTTTGGTCAACGTCTATTCATGAAAAATTAACTTCTTTCTCACTATTGTGCAAACTGTGGGTTTATGAATTCAATTTAGAGGAAACATACTAGGCTGTAGTGATGTGGTTCAGGCTGTGGGCAGTGCTTGTCAAAACAGTTAAAAAGCAGATTTCCTACTGCATTATGTAACCGAATTGGATGTCTTAGAAAGAGATCTTACTTACCTGATTGTTAACCAACACCGACAACATCACCTTGGAGCTTTCACCCAAAGTATCAACAATACTACCAGGATAAACATGATTGATCCCCACAATTATGCTTATCTCTTAAAAGACGGTTCCCCATAAATACGAAGATCAGTGCACAAGTGAATACAGAGACGTGTGTTAAAATTTGAAAAATATAAAAAATTTTACTTGGTCAGAAGTTCATTTTTTAAGACAATTCCGTATTATTCCTTTTTTATAAAAAAATATATTTCAATACCAGATATACACAATTGGAAAAATAGAAACCTTCTAGAGAAGCATACATTACGTATTGTTGAGGTAGGTCAAAAACAACAAGGGCTATTGCAGGGCAAGTGATCGCAACCTCAGTGCAAAACACACACAGCAAACAGCAAAGAAAAAGACGGGGAAAATCTAAAGAAAGGTAAATCACACTAAATAAACAAATGCCTAAGGGTTAAAGACACACTCCTGCAATATCCTATGCCGCCATCACTACCACTAACTCATCAACTCTGTGCTTTTAATCCATCTGTTCACATACACAAGTGCAAAGAAAACCTTAATTTGATGCCACTAAATGCATAACGAAATATAGTAAATGCTGCAACTTAGGGCAAACAAAAAGTAAACTAACATAAAACTAACTATAAGGCAAGACAAGAGTGGTAGCATTTCATCTCGGCTGTCCGTAAATTCCCACGACCCCTAAAGTAGCATCGAATAGCTATTAACATGGTTGTTGTGATCCGATAACAAGTGGACAGCTCTGAGTGCGTGCGTTCACACCTGACATTAAAATGTGGCACATGTGCCTCGTGATCGGATCTTAGATCAGATCTCACCTCCCCGCTCTACACAAACAAACATGGAGGTCATTTCTGTTGAAGACCAAGTTATATTGTTTTTACCCAGTCTGACTACACAAGTGTGTCAGATGTCACTGTGTGTGTGTGTGTGTGTGTGTGTGTGTGTGTGTGTGTGTGTGTGTGTGTGTGTGTATATATATGTGTGTCAGTTTTAGCACAAGTGAGTGAAAGAGAGTTAGAGAGACGAGTGAGGAGTGTCTGAAAGGGATGAAAGGTGAAAGGGATCTATTGGCAGAAATTTAATTTAAAAAAAAAAATAATCCTGGTAATGTTTTCACTAGTGTGTTTCATCTAAATTGTACAATTTGTTGATTTCTTTACCCTAGAATGAGCCCTTAATATTAAAAAATACTTTACATTTACATCAGGAGTAGGTCCTCTCTATAGAGGCCACCTTGTTTTTTACAGTAGCCCAAACTGGACAAACTAAACACTTTTTGAGATTTAATGATAACTGAAGGCTACCACTGGAAGGGGAGGGTGAGGTGGGGGTATTTAGCTGCAACATGCAACTTCACCACAAGAGGTCACTAAATTCTACACACTGACCCTTTAAGAAAAGTATCGATCATTATGTGGTGATCACAAACAAATCGTGATCGGATCTTCACACCTGTATTTAGAGCTCTCTGCTTGTGATCACAAAAAACACATTTTAATTCCAGGTGTGTGCTAATGGAAACAACCACAACAGCACCAAATCCACAACCAAAGATAGTCCCCAATCACATCAACTATTTACTTCTGTTTGAATATAATTTGTTTAAAACAACTTACACTGTTTTGGTGAATTACAGTCATAAAACTATAATTACTTCCCCAATGTTGTATGCCTCCACCAATCAGTGCAGTTTCAGCCTACATAGACTTTATTTCCAGACTTTTGAGGTCAACGTGACCTTTGACCACTGAAATCCAATTAGTTAATTGAGTCCAAGTGACTAAAATTTGAAGAAAATTCCCTAAAGGGAGACATTAGATATAATGTTCCAGAGGCCAAAAACATGATTTGTGAGGCCACAATGACTTTGACCTTCAAAACATAATCAGGTCATCGGTGAGTCCAATTGAATATTGGTGCTTAATGTAAGGAAATCCCCGATTAGTACTCCTGATATATCACATTCTCAAGAACATGAGGTCACCATGACCTTTGACCACCAAAATATAATCAGTTCATCTTTGAGTCCAACTTAACATTTATACCAGATCATAAGAAATACCCTCAAGTTGTTTCTGAGATGTTGCATTCACATATCAATAAAGGTTTTGTAAGGTCAGCATGACCTTGATCTTTGACTTTCACCAAATTCTAATCAGGTCATAATAATGCCTCCAGCCACTGGCTGTTGCCCACTTGGAGGCGTAAAAATAAATGATATAATTTTTAGATATAAAACAGACATAATACGGAAAGTATTATAAAACAGAAAAGGGCATTTTTGATTTTGGTCTTTTGACTTAAATTGTTGGAAAAACTAGAAAGAGAATGCTCAAAGCAAATCAAAATCTCTCTCCTTTCTTGCTGTCCTTTTACATCTCGTCTCAAGACACTCCTAAAAACAAGTGGAATATGACATTATCTCAGTCTGTGGGCAGAATATGTTTCTGTTCTAATAAACATGAACTGAGACAAAATGATTTTCAAGAAGGATGTTTTTCCATTCCTCGGGCTAAGCAGATATGACAAATTAAATGCACTGAAGCCAATTTAAATGTCTTTTTGGTATTGTTTCTGTTCCCGCTACTCTCAACAGAACTCTAAAAATAGATTCACAACTGATCCAAAATAGGAACAATTCCATCATGAGATAAAAGCTGACCTGGAGGAATCTTTAATAATAATACCATAATAATAACTCAAAGCTTTTAGGAGATAGTGTCATTTCTTTCTTTTGCTAAAATGATCTGGTTTTATTGAGTCGTCAGACTACTGCTTATACTACAACTTGGCATGTTTGCTTTATTATGAATAACTGAAGAGAAATTCCTACTGAAATCAAACCACTATTAAACAGTTACCACACCATGTAAAATATTCAACTGTGTCAAACAAGCAATTAGCCATGTCCCCTGACCTGAGTTGTGCAGGTTGATGCTGCGTAGGTTGGGGAAGAGCCGCTGCAGGACGTCTTTGTTGTCCTGGTTGGATGCCAAGTTGTTGTTGGACATGACCAGCGTGTCGAGGCTGGGGAACATGGAGCCGAACTTGCGGACTTCGGCCCAGTCCTGGAGGCTGTTGTCGGTGATGTGAAGCAGGAGCAGGCTGGGACACGCCACACTGGAGGCACTGAAACTGCTGTACTCATTAATGCACAGGAACAACTCCTCCAGCCTGCAGGATGACACAGGACAATGTAGGGACTATATACTGTATACAACAGAAAACTGCCTTCCTCCACTTAGAATGTACAAACTGTAAATTCTCTTCAGTAATCAACTGAATGGCCCCTCCCCCCGCACATATGACCTAATAAAACCAGTCACTAGAAAGCACTTTTGCTGTGGTTTACTCCTTTAGTCTTTGTGTAGATTATCTCTGGGTGGTACTTTATGTTTGCCTCTGTGGGACCTTGATGCTTAGATTTACAGACAGGGATTTTAAGATGGTGACACCGATATAAAAACCACACAAATTTCCTCAGACCACTTCTCTCCCTCTCAACTGTATTGTATCCTGCCAAATTCAGATTTTATTATTTAAATATTTACATTTGATATTAAATAATACTCTTATATTTTGTTATATTATTAGCCAAGGAGGTTATGTTTTCATCTGCGTTTGTTTGTATTTAGCAGGATTATACAAAAACTACTGGACTGATTACCCCAAGACCTGGTGGAGGGATGTGGTATGAGGCTCACTTTATTTAACAGTGCAAGATAGTCAAACTTTTGTTGACTTCATGGATCATGATAGACAAATCTGACATGTTTAGGGGACTGGTATTTATGATTGTGTGTAATTAAGTGCGGATCCAATAAAAATCAAAATCATACCGTCAGTGCTGATGCTATGAACAAGAAGGAGATAAGAGCCAAAATAAGCATAAGTTAGGATGTCATCTTTTATGGGTCAGATTTTCCACCACTGGAGAACATTGGAAACAATGCAATGCAGCAACAAGACATGGACTGAATCTAAATGTCCAGATTTAACAGACGTAAAGTCAGGAAGTCTGCAAGTGCTGAGGACTGTCCAGATCTGCAAATCTGCAAGGGGGCTTAATCTGACTTTCTGTGAACGTCCAGTGAGTCTGCTTGAAGTGCAGACTTTGACTGGGAATATGGATGTGATGGTGTAGAGCAGGGGTATTCAACTAAAATTTAAAGAGGTCCAGTTAGAGAAAATCTATTGAAGCAAAGGTCCGGAAGATCATAATGTCTAACTATTTAGTGTGATATATATTTAAGTAGCCTAGTAGTTGTATCAACATCTGCATGTACTAAATGCCTGACTGTCAAATCAAATGAATTCAGTACGATTCAAAAACTTTTTGACAATATTTATTGTCACGTAACATAGAACTGAACATATATGTATGATTGCAGATATGTATAATGTTCTCTCATTAACTAAATAAAAGTAGGGCTGCATTTCAAAATAAGAGAAAATAAATAAAATGTGAAAATTGTGCATGTTCAAATAAAGGGCTTAACTTCAGAAAAATAAAATAAAAGGAGCAAAAGCTTGAATTTCCCTTTTTCTGTTTCACATCTTGACTCAAAAGTCTCAACCAATTTTACAGATAATAAATCTCAACACATCTTAACAATTGAACAGTTTTAGAATCACTTTTTTCCCCTCTTATATCCCACTCCCCCACTTTTTTCGTATTTTTCTCTCCCTTTCTCCGTCTCACTCCTGTTTCTCAACTTTCACCGTCTCACTCCTCTGTTTCTCTCCCTTTCACCGTCTCACTCCTGTTTCTCAACTTTCTCCGTCTCACTCTGTTTCTCTCCCTTTCACCGTCTCACTCCTGTTTCTCAACTTTATCTGTCTCACTCCTCTGTTTCTCTCCCTTTCTCCGTCTCACTGTTTCTCTCCCTTTCTCCGTCTCACTCCTCTGTTTCTCTCCCTTTCTCCGTCTCAATCCTCTGTTTCTCAACTTTCTCCGTCTCACTCCTCTGTTTCTCAACTTTCTCCGGCTCACTCCTCTGTATCTCTCCCTTTGTTTTCTCTACCTGTATCGCTATCTTTCTTTTTCTTTCTACCGTCTTTTCATGTGTAACTTGCCTCTAACTCTCTCATCTGTCTGCACTGTAGAGTCGCAATGTTTACCGCCTGGAATGCACAGACTTGATTGGCTTAACTCGCATGCAATTGGTCTGTGCATTTCCTCATCCGCTAAACCACTACCGTAAAGACTACAAAAGCTGCGCCGGTTACAAATAGAAGCGCCCCGTCAGGTTTTAAATCATAACCTTCTGTTTTGGCTGTAGGTCAGGGTCCGTACGGGACGGCTTCTGGGTCCGGACTCGGACCGCGGTCCGCCTGTTAGTGACCTCTTAACAATTGAACACTGTAGAGGAAATGAAAAATAACTTAACAATAATGATCACATCACACACAATTTGATTTGTTTTTGAATACATCCGTTACAAAACTCTAGGACCTTTGATAAACTGCCTATATACCTATGTACAAAACTTGTAGAGTTGGCAAACAGACTAAAAGCTATAACTGGAGCTAAAGGGGCAAAATTGTTTTTTGTGAATGAAATAAAAATTTTGATAAATGCCGATGCAGTATGTGAGTGATGTGTAATAGTGCTTAACATAGATGCATTTTGAATGTGTGTGTGAATGAGCGAATGGCAAAAACTGTACTGTAAAGCATTTTGAGTGGTCATTAACTCTCGTGTTGTTCCTGGGTCGGATTGACCCAGAGTGTGTGTGTGTCTGTGTGTGTGCGCGTGCGTGAGTGCGTGCGTGTGATCATACGCAAGCCCTGGCCGGTCAGGGTTAGGGTTAGGGTGACCCAAGGATTGTCATTATCCAATTCTCCTGGGGGGTCATTTACACCCCCAGAGAGGGCGCTGTGGTGCTCTGTGGGGCCAACGGCGACGGTGACTACGAAGACGACGACGGTGACGAGGACTACGACCCAGTGGGTGATGCTTCTGCAGATTTGTCATCCTTGGAAGAAGAAGAAGAAGGACAAGACCACGGCGACACCACCACCACCGGACTCGTGGAAAGAGAAACCTTCCCGTCAAGAAACGGGGAAATAACATGGTCCTCGAGGGCATACGGCCTCCTCCTCCTCTTCCTCCTCCTCTGCTGCGGCTCAAAGCGGGGTCCCCTGGGGCCCCACGATCCACGCGACGTCCCGCACCGGTGACCTAGCCTCGACGTTCCGCCTGTTCATCACGCCGACGGTAGAGAACATCATCCTGGAGATGACGAATCGGGAGGGTCGTCGAAAATACAGCGACGAATGGAAAGGGATGGATGAGACCGACCTGCGCGCCTACGTAGGGCTGCTGATCTTAGCGGGCATGTACAGGTCCCGGGGCGAGGCCGCCGCCAGCCTGTGGGACGCCGAGAGCGGCCGGGCGATATTTCGTGCCACGATGCCCCTAAAACTCTTCCACACGTACTCCAGACTGCTGCGCTTCGACGACCGCGAGACGAGACGCACCAGACGAGCCACGGACAAATATTATTATTATGTTATGTTATGTTATGTTATGTTATGTTATGATGTTATGATGTTATGTAGATAGCAGCTGCTAGTCCTCGTCCTCATCTCATCTCCTCCTGTTTTTCTCCCTAGGCCGGTGTCCGTTCCGTCAGTACATGCCCAGCAAGCCGGCGAAATATGGGATCAAGTCGTGGGTGGCCTGCGATGCGAAATCAAGCTACGCTTGGAAGATGCAAGTGTACACCGGAAAGCCGAGCGCCGGGCGCCCAGAACGGAACCAGGGGTTGCGGGTAGTGCTCGATGTAACGGAGGGACTGCACGGTCGTAATGTCATGTACGACAATTACTTCACCTCCTACAAACTCACGCGGCAGCTCCTGGAGAGGAAGCTCACCGTGGTCGGCACGGTTCGGAAGAACAAGCCCGAGCTCCCGACCGGGCTGCTCGCGGTCAAGGGAAGAGAGGTGTTCTCATCCAAGTTCGCATTCACGCCCACCGCCACTCTGGTGTCCTACATCCCAAAGAAAAACAGGAACGTGGTGCTCCTGAGCACACGGCACGCCGAGGCCGACATCAGCGACCGCGAGGATGGGAAACCGGTCATCGTCCTGGACTACAACCGCAACAAAGGTGGTGTGGACAACCTAGACAAGGTGATCGGAACGTACAGCTGCAGGAGGATGACCGCGTGCTGGCCCCTGGTCGTCTTTCACAACATTCTCGACGTCTCTTCCTACAACGCCTTCGTGATATGGAGAGAGATCAACCCAGACTGGATGCCAGGCAAGCGGAACAAGCGGAGGGTGTTCCTAGGGCAGCTGGGAAAGGCTCTCGTGACTCTCGTTCATCGCACGAAGGGAGCGCATCCCCCGCACGGAAGCGTCCGCCGCGGTTGTGAAGGCTGTAAAAGCCGCCGCCGCCGCCGCACAGAGAGCTCTTGACTACGACGCTCGACCCGAGCGTCCGGCCTCCTCCATAGCCCTAGCAGCAGCCCCGCTCGGGGCGAGTAAGAGGAAGAGGTGTCAGATATGCCCCAGGAAAAAGGACTGTAAAACTCACACCGTGTGCCGCGGGTGTAACAAATACATCTGCAAGGGCTGCTCACTTGTCTATGTGTGCGTCCTAATATGGGGTGGGCTATGTGAGGGGGCCAACAGCCGGGGGAAGCAGGGACAACACAAGGGTTAAATAGCTAGTGTTGTGCAATAGTAGGTAGACTGGATGTTGGCTAATTTTCAATAATCATAAAATATGATTATTAAAATAAATAAAATTATTTAATTAAATTAATAAAATAATTAATTAAAGATGATAGAGTTATCAATTAAGAATAATGAAATAATTAATGAAAAACAATAAAATTATCAATTAAGAATAATAAAAGTTATAATTATAATTCATCAAAGACGGGGCACCACCCTATTATCAGGGACCAACAATCAGTCAATAAAGATCAGTCTCATAATCTGAAAAGTTCAATTAGAAATCTCAATATTTCCTATTAATGATTATATAATGAACAGTGAAGGTTTTAAGTTCGAGCACAGGCAGTCATAATCCAGCTGTATTCACATATATATATGCACAAAGAATCACAAAAATACCGGTACTTTAAATATAAAAGGGGATTTATTTAAGATAATGACATCAAATGTAACTCAATGACTATTATCACAGCAAACCCACTATATCAGAGATAAAACACCACAAGCATCTATTACAATCGTAACACATATGTAATGCCTCCAATGTATCTACCCGGAGGCGAGTATGTGTGTGTGCCTGTGTGTCTGTGTGTGTGTGGGTGGGTGTGTGTGTGTATATGTACGGGGAAGATGGAGACAAGATGGCGTCTAAAGCCGTGGTGTCGGGTTACGAAATCAAAAATGGCGTACAAGTTACACGTGGTGTCGGGTTACGAAATCCAAAATGGCGTACAAATTACACGTGGTGTCGGGTTACAAAATGGCGGTGCACCATGTGGTTTGGCCACAAGGGAATGGTGGACAAAGGTTACCTTGATCTATCTCGTGGTTCAAAGCGCCGAATGGCGTCGAGATGCGATCGCACTATCTAGATTCTAGAATGTATATAAGATGTGAAGTGCGGGGATGCAGTTCGGACGTGCATGCAGGCGGATTTAGGAGAGAAGAGAGAGAGGAAGGAAAAGCTATACACTAATTTATCAGAGGAGATCTCAAACACCGCCAGAGACAGCTTTGCGGGGACTCTACCACTCGGTACCCAAGCGAACGAACTAAGATCCGTTCCGCTGTGTACCGATCTTTTAATAGGTTAGAATCTCCGTAAAGTCGGTCTGACGGTAACACAACGCGGTGACGTAGCCGGAAATGCCGAATACGTCACGACGCGCGGGCACAATGTGGATAGAAATAGACACGGCGGTCTCACACAAATGTACGCTCAAATAGTAACACACTAATAATTAAACTAGTCTCTGCCCAGACATAAGCCTCTTACTTGTCGATGTTCCGCGGTTGGTTCGTGCGCGAGCGGCGCGTTCCGGGAAGACGAGTGGATTTGGTTCGTGGCCGTCGGAAACAGTGATCAGCTGCTTCGTGTGATGGCAGCGGGGCAAAGCTGCGGCCGGAAAGTGGAGAGAAATCGGTCTCGTTCTCCGTGGCGAAAAGTCTCAATGCCTTGGCGAATATAAACTTGCTCTTCTGCAGGGATGAATAGCGGCGGAGCAGCTATGATTTGTGGGAGCGGAGGAAAAGTCTGTGGATAACTCGGCCTGCGAGTATTCGACTTTTGCTGCGGTCCTTTCAGAGTAAAGTTCAAGTGAAAAATTAAAAGAGGTTGAACGAACTTTAAAGGAGAAAAAAAATATAAAAACTACAAACGTTTGTGGTTGCTCCCTTAAGTGTCTGGATCATCTGGAGGGAACCTGGAGAGGTTCTGGTCCTATCTTCAGTGCACGGGGAATGAGCAATGATTTGGGGGAGCTCTCGGTATTTATCACCTGAGAAGTGTCCGGCCTCCCTCCTGGAGAGGGCCGGGGGTCTTGTTGGCTCTCGGCCAATAGAAGGCCCAAGTTGACCTCAGGCCCCGGTCAAGACAACATGGCTGCTCTGTCGAATCTCGGGAGGGTTGTCTCCTGAGAGAGCAAAACTCTAGACAGGGCTTTGAAAAGCACACGCAGGCCTCGTTTACGACCCTTTGTCTAAGCTCGATCCCCAACATCCCCCCTTTGGTCTGGAGAGTGGGGCATTGGCCACAGTTTCCAGGGCAAACCCTAGGGTCGAGGGTTCAATTATAATCCACGGAAAGGTAATCCCTGAGTGAGGTTGAAGCAGTTAATGTTAGTTCATTTCATGAGGCATAATCTGGGCAGAGAGACTGTAAATGTCTGGGCATACAGAGGCAAAACAAAATGTCTGGGCAGACAGAGGCATAACAAAATGTCTGGGCAGACAGAGGCTATATAATATTTCTAAATACGGCACACAATTTCACTTTCACATAATGCGATCGGCAGTCATTGTCACATATCCATGAATTGATGTGAGCGTGAAATGAAAAGAAAGGGAAAAAGGAGCAGCAGGAAACATATATATTAGTAAGCTGTGTCTTGGGAAAAAGTAGACACTGTCGCAGCCGTTCTCGGTGGAACGAAGAAAAGTGAATCCAATTTTGCCTGAAGTTTCTGAATATATTTATACATCCGATAAGCCACCAATGACGTGATGATCCAACCACTAAGGAGCAGCACAAGAGCGACCAGGCTAATGGGATGTTCTACATACGTTGGTGACCGACTAGGGTGTTTACCCAATTTGGTGGTAAGTCCAGTTGGTTTGACACTGAACCTTACCTCCTTTGTCCCCTCAGCTATGAGCTGTTGTTGGATGGTTGTGTCAATCGTAAGATTGTGACCTCTAAAGGCGTCCAAGATCTCAATCTCCACATCGTGTCTGTCGGAGTTGAGATGATGGAGGACAATGTCACCAATATGTATAGTGGCTCCTTGGGGAACCACTACAAACATCGTCTGGTTGGTCAGGCTTAGTTTTGTGGATGTATCATGACGGTCATAGGCCATTATGGCTTCAGTGGCGGGTGTATTAACCAACCATTTGTTACCGGCTCGCTCTACTCTAGTTGGTGTTTCCTCATTTCTGGTGGACATACGGCCTTGGCACTTTTGTTCTGGGGCGTCGGATCGCAGACCACAGAGGTAATTTGTGGCATCCCTGATAAAAGGGGTGCTGGGACAAATCCAATGGATGTCCTTTGTTTTTGTGCATAAACTTAAATTTGGGATGAGATAGAGCGAGGGGTTTTCGTCGTGGTAGGCGAGTAGTGGTGGTGTTTTGAGATGAATATGTGTGTTATCCTGCCAAAACCCAACATTTAGAACGGACTTCAGACGGTACACGTTCTGTTGTTCAATAACCGGTAGATTTATGATGAATCCTATTTCTAAGTTCTGCGGATCTACCGATATTGGGATTGCACTGCCAAGATTGAATGCCAAATGTACCTGAGAAGACTGCACAACCGTAGTGGTAGCGGACTTTAGGATGCTCTCGACGAGTTCTAAGGAAACCAAGTAGGTGGGGATCCTACCGGCGCTCAGACTGTTAACCGTGGAGCTAACTTCTCTCACGAGGTCCTGCATTAAGTCTTTCACTACCTGAACATACGTTATTTCATCTCTCACGACTATTGACAGAGTATTTAAGGCATACAAGGTATGGTTTAGGAGAGTAGAGTGGAGGTTCACAGCAAGTACCGTGCCCTGGAGTGTGGCGCCCAGGTCCTGTAACTGCTCTTGTTGGAGGTTAAGTCTCTGTTGGATTTCTGGCATTTCCTCGTCTAGCTCACTCATGTGTCTGTGGAGTGCACCGAGACTGATTGAGTTAGTTACTGATAGGCCAATAGAGAAAAGGGACCCGATAGGTGATGCTGCAGCGACTAGGGCCCCAAGGAACCTTTTTGGTCTATTTTGGTTACTGAGATCTTTCTCAGTGACCAGCAACTTTTGCAGTTGCTCGAGAATATGCACAGTGGTCTGCTTTGCATGTTCCACTGCGTCTTGTGTCCTGTGGATTACACTTAAACTCCCCTCCGTCAACCGTGGGGGTTTATGGACGTGCTTTCGGTACACATCCCAGGGGTCCAGTCGTACGTAGACCCTTTGGGTGTAGAGTCCACAACGGGTGATGAGGAGTCCAGGTGTGTTCTGAAGAACAATGCCGGTTGGTGGGCCTTGTTCAATCACTTGAACAGGTCGAACCATTTGTGGACTGAGGAACATGCCAAGGATCCAAAGGAGTATCATCCTGAAACAAACAAACCTTAGTTACTATGGGGCGTGGAACGAAAAGGATATCTAGTGCATGCTGACGGTATGAGTTGACGCAATGCGGCTATTGATGGTGTGAGTGATTTTACTGGTCTCCCTGTTGGAGTCGGGATTGCTCCCCCCTATCAGGTGTGGGGGCAGCGTCCGCTCCTGAGATTGGGGAAGGTTTATACGGTTTGATCTGGTTTGCATGGACCCATTTGTATGTGGGTGGTCTTCTCTCTTTCGGGATCCTGATTCGGTATGCTACCGGTGAGAGTTTTCCCACGATCTCGAAGGGACCTATCCAGCTGGGGAGGAATTTCTTGGAAACCCCCACTGGTCGTATGAACTTGAAATAGAACACCTTGTCCTTCACTTGGTATTCACGGTGGGATGTTTTCCTATCATAGTAGGCCTTCGAAGCTTTCACACTGGCCTCCAGGTTTTCCTGTGCCAAGGCAAATGTTGCCTTGAGGTGGTCACGCAGCTCTGCCACGTATTGGTGGGCAGTGTATGTGGTCATAACACTGAGGTCTTCAGCCTGGTACAACAGGTGCAGGGGGAGAGTCATTTGCCTTCCTGTCATCATTTCAAAAGGTGTGACCCCTGTGGAGCGGTGCGGAGTGGACCTGATTGCCATTAACACCAGGGGAAGTTTTACATCCCAGTCCTTGCCATTACTTCCCACGTACTTCTTTAACATGTGGATAATGGTCCGATTGGCACGCTCAACTTGGCCCGATGATTGGGGGTGATGAGAGATGTGGAACCTGACTTCGACTCCCAGGACGTCGCATAGGGAGGTCATGACGTTTGAAGTGAAATGGGTTCCACGGTCTGAGTCAATGGAGAGTGGTAGGCCCCAGCGACTGAACACATGATTCAACAGTAGGACTGCTGTGGTGACGGCCGTGTCATTGGGCGCTGGGAGGCATTCCACCCATTTAGTGAAGGCGCAGGTAACCGTGAGAAGGTACTTGTTACCTCGTGAGGATTTTGGGACTGGTCCAATCCAGTCGATCTGGAGGTGGGACCATGGAAAGGTCACCCCCCTTCCTTGAAGTGGGGCTCGACTCAGTGGTCGTGAAGGTTGGAACTGACAACAGGTGAGACACCCTCGTACATATGCCTGGGTGTCGGTTGCCATTGATGGCCAGTACACGACTTGTTGGAGTGTAGCTAACGTGGCTTTGTAACCTCTGTGGCCTCCGACAGGGGAATCGTGAGCATGAGCTAACATTACCCCCCTATGGTCGATAGGGACGACCCACCGGTTTGGTTCTTGGCCCTCGCGGGCGTAGATGAGTAAGTCTTTCTCCAGCCTTAAATGAGGTAATGCCCGTCGGAATGCTTTTGTTTCTCTGGATTCATCAGTTGAGGGTTGTGCGTCTTGCTGAGGAGGGTTCATGATTATCTGCCGGATGGCGCTGATAACAGAGTCCTGCTCCTGCATAGCAACCAAGTCTGCGTCTCCAGGTTTACGGCCTAGGTGCAGGATTTGGTCGCAGGCTTGGGGGTTCTCTTGCCTCTCTCTTGCTTGTCGTCGGGTGATGGCGTTCACTACACCGCTTTGGGGACTTTGGAGTCCCTCGCTCTGTAGTTCCCAGGGCGTGCCTTGTTCTGCGCCTCGCTTGGCTAGGCGGTCCGCTTCGTCATTTCCATCTTTTTCCTGCCCAGCGATCTGGGAGTGACCCTTGACCTTCTTCCAGTAGACCGTCAGTCCTTTGTCTGTTACCAGTTGATCGCAGATTAGGAAAAGCTCTGAGTGTTTGACCTCTTTATTTCTGGCATTCTTCATTCCCTTTTCCTTCCATAAAGGAAAATGGGAGATGAAGCTGTGCCGAGCGTAGTTGGAGTCTGTGCAGATCACCAACTGTGTTATAGCCAGCTTAGCGGCTTGTTGCAGAGCAATGAGTATAGCGGCAATCTCTGCGTACTGACTTGTCTTGGGCCCTAGTTGGTAGTGGTCTGGTTCACTGCAGTTATAGCCGACCCAGGCGATACCCACTCCGGCCCGGAGTTGAGTCTCGTGGTGGAATGAGCAGCCATCAACGTAGACCTTGGGGAGATCTTGGCAGACGTTCTCCTCATAGTATCGGTGGTGGGAAGGCAGCGATGGAGTGGTTGTTAAGAGAGATATGGGAGGTGGCTGTTCGTCCTCATTGCAATGGTGACAGTCAGCCAGGCCTTTACCCAGGGCCATCTTATGGTTTTGGGCGTACTTCACCTCAATGTCATAGCCTTGCAGGGCCATCATCCAAGCAGCTATGCGGCTGTTTGTGACTCGCCCTTCCCTCAGCCTTTGGCTGTTTAGGAAGGCTACGGGTTGGTGGCACGTCTCTATGATGACTTTCTGTCCTCCGATGTAGCTGCGGAAGTGTTCTATGGCCCAGACTGTGGCCAGGAGGGCTCTCTCGCAGTCGGAGAATTTTATCTCCACACTGCTAAGGGGTCGACTGGCGTAGGCAACAACACGTTTGTCGGTGTCGTACTTCTGTGCCAGGGCCGCACTGAGACAGTGGGATGAGAAACTTGCTTCCAGATGAAATTCTTTGTCTTTGTCTGGGTAGGCCAGACAGGATGCCGAACAGAGTTTTGCCTTCATCTGACGGAAAGATTGTTCTTGGGGTTCTTCCCACTTGAAGGGCTTGTCCTTGCAAAGGAGTTCGGTGAGAGGTCTGGCTATCTCTGCGTAGTCCTCGATGAACTGGCGGGAGTAGTTACAGACCCCGAGGAAGCTCCTGAGTTCTGTCAAGCGACTTGGAGCCTTGATATCCTGGATGGCTTGTATCCGCCCCGCTTGGGGTTCAATGCCATCCGCGCCGACTGTCAGACCCACGTATTTCACTTTGGTGCGACACCACTGGCCTTTGGTGAGGGCCAACTTGGCTCCTGCGGCGGACAGTTGAGTGAGCACATGTCGGATCTCAGTGAGGTGTTCCTCAAAGGTTTGGCTCCTCATGAGGACGTCGTCCACATAAATGAGGTTTCCGCGGGCTGCGGCGTCGCTCATGGCCTTATGGAGGAAGATGTTAAACTCCGATGGGGAGTTTGAGTACCCAAACGGGCATCGGTTCCAGGTATACTGGCTGCTGCCGAAAGAGAAAGCCAGTTTGTACTGGTCGGCTGGGTCCACTCTCATCGTCCAGAATCCGTTTGCCACGTCCACGGTGGAGAAAAACGTGGCTCCTTTTACCTTGGCCAGTTCTTGATCCAGGTGAATCATGGGCCAGCGGGAAAGGGGAACTTGTTTGTTCAGGGGACGATAATCAATGGTGAGACGCCACTTTCCGGTTGGTTTTAGCACCGGCCAAATGGGTGAATTGTAAGTTGAATTACATTCCCTGATTATCCGTTTCTCTAGCAGGGTGTCGAGGATGTCTTGAATGGACTCGTATGCTGCTAATGGAATTCTGTACTGCCGTACGAAGGTCGGTAGCGCGTTTGGGTCCGTGGGGATGCGCACAGTGTGGAGGTCAGTGACCCCACAGTCCGTGGAATCCTTCGAGAAGATTGGTTGGAAGTCGAGAAACAATTTTCTTAGCATTTCTCTCTGTCCTTCTGATGTCAGAGCGTCTGCCTTTTCAAGCTGTTGCTGTATCTCAGCCTCAAAACCGGGATATAGTTCCTCTGGTTGCGAGTCCTCTGAGATATCCTGTTCTGGATTAGTCGTCAGAGCATATACCATCATGTCCCCTTCGGTTGTCAGAGAGGCTCCGCAAATGGCTTCGTTTTTCAGTGTCTCATGACGCATGACAGCAATCATGTTGGTCGGAAACGTGTAAAGGACTTGGTCCACGTCGTCATCCTTGACTAAAGACGGGGGAAGCTCCCCGATGACCGGTATGGTCAGTTCGAAGTCATGGAAGGAACTGTCTATCAACATTCCTAGCGCTTGGTGTGCTTTCACCTGGACGGGACATTGCGTGGGATTCTTGACCAGCACATATGTTGTTCGCTGGTTCATCTCCAGCATCGGCGTGCCACAGATTTCCAGGTTGAGTTCCCGGAAGGAGGGCAATGGCTGGAAGAATGCTTGTGGGCCCGGTATCCTCTGTCCCTTGAGGATTTTGAGCCGGATTGGAGCCCCTGCGGTTCGTGGAGGAATGATCACGTCAATCTCACTGGCGACCTGACATGCCTGAGGGATGGTTTGTCCGGAGAGCATCTGGGCTGGTTCAGAAGACAGAGAGTATCTCTCTGCACTGACCTGGGACCACAAGACTTGGTTGATGGTGTCCAACTGGGTTCCGAGTCGGACGAGAAGATCCGCTCCCACCCAGAATGAGGAGTGGAGTTGGGGAACCACGCTCACGAAATGCCTGATCTGTCTTTTTCCGATCTGTATGAAGATGGCGCATATTCCGATCGCTTTGAGGGGAGTTTGTGGTAACTCTGCTGAGAGGAGGCGGTGGCTACGTCGCACGAAAAGAGGGGGAAGTTCGAGGTTGCACAAATCAGTGTATAAGTCCATACTGACGGCGGATTTTTCGGACCAGAGAGCTACCAGGGCGTTGGAGGTTAGGACACCGTTCAGAGAGATCCCTTCGGTGATGCGGGGACTGTACAATGAAAGGTTCTCATTGTTCAACGAGCACAGGAATGAACCATGATTTTTAAACATGTTCTCCGAGTCCTGTAGTGGGACTGGTCCACTTGCTGTGGTGCAGGTGGGATCCAAGTTGGAGTCGGTCTCGGGGAGAGGCATGTTCATCGGTGAAATTCTGCTGGGTGTCTGGATGACAGCGACTTGTCCGTCTAAGGTGGGAAGACTATCACCAGGTTCGAGGGGTTTGGGGTTTTTGACTTGAGCCCAAATGCGTCCCTGGTGGCAGTCGATGAGCGGAGCAAGTCGGTCCAGCAAGTCCTGACCGATGAGCAGTGGTTCTGTATCGATGGAACAAATGTACATGGGATGGGCCAGACTCATCTCTTGGAAGGTGATATCGATCCAGGCACGTTTAGTGACGGGGGACTGGTCCTGCGTGTAGCTGGTGATGTTGATATTACAGGTTTCAATCTGCAGGGGTTTTCCAAGGGAGAGCATGGTTCTTTCGACTTGGGAAAAGGTGTTGGAGCACATCAGGCTGATTTCGGAGCCTGAATCAAGTAGGGCCAGGATGCTGAAGCAGCCTCCTATCACCACTGAGGTGTAGATGCGCTGTGCGTTGCCTTTGCGGACGAGGTCGCCCAAGAAGGTTAAGAAGGGAGCGGTGTCTGTGGTGAAAATCTCTGGGGGGGTTCTGGTAACACCTGATCCTTCCCATCCGACAAGGTAAACTCTGGAGATGGGGGCGGAGGACACCGGTTCTAGTCACGTTGATGGGGGACCAGTGTCTGGCTTCTGTGGGCCTGGGGGTGTCGCGGAGCGGGCAGGGACCTCAAGGTTCCTTATTGCTTCTGCCACATATCGGCGTATTACATCATCCATTTGTGGATGCATTTGTCGGTGGGTCTCCGGTTGTCTCCCATATTGTCTCTCAGGTTGTGTTCCATGAGGCCTTCCAGATTGAGGATATTGACCGCCATATTTCTTTTCTGGGTACTGATGGGTTTTTCGTTCGGCCCAGTCCCTACCCCTCTGTTGGGAATTACTTGGATACCGAGGTCTTCCCTGATTGTGGGGCTGGTTTGCATCTTCACCCCCCCGGCTCTGGGTGGCACCCTGTTGGAAGGGTCGACGTTCCTGGTTCCCTATTCTGGGGTTCATCTTGGCGCGGGGTATTTCGTTACCTTCCAGCGCCAGGTCCACATTCGGTTGGACTTGGATCCCCAGAACTCTGGCGTCCTGTTCAGATGCTCTGTTTGGGCGTGTTCGCGTCTCCCAGGCTAGCTGAGAATACCTCCTTATCTCCTGCATGGTGAAATCACCTGCTCTGCAGTGCATGGTGACATCATACCGCACACTCTCGTGGAGGTTATGCAGGAATAAGGATTTGAAGGTTGTCTCTTCTTCTAACCCAGGGGCGTTGCGACCTTGGAAGTACGCCGCCCTCAGGCGTCTGTAATACTCCTTCGGAGGTTCATTCTTCTTATGCATTACCGTAAAGGCACCCAGGGTGGCAGAGGCCTGGTCGGTGAAGAGTGAGTACTCTTCTCGCAGGGCCCGACAGAGTGCGGAGTAGCGATCTCTGGTACCGGGGGGAAGCGTTTCCATGAATGCGTGGACGCTCCTGGTTGTCGTTTTCCACACCAGCTTCAGCTTCTCTCTGAATGATGGGTTAGGCAAATCCAAGAGGCAACGTTCGATCTCCCGCAGGTAGTCGTCTATGTTGGACTCTTTGCTGTTTGGGTCGAAGCGCTCAACGTCTTTGGACAAGGACTCCAGCTGTCGGGTGCGGATTCCCTCTCTCCGAGGGGGCGCGGGGCCATCAGAGTCTTCCGACTCGTATCCACCACGGTATTGATCATCGTAGTCACCATATTCTCGCCCTGCACCGGGAATGGGGGACTCGCCAGGACGCGGTCGTGAGCCATAATGCACGTACGCCCGAGCGGCAGACGGGGGTTCAAAGCCCATCATGTCTCTTGCCAACTGAGAGTATCCTCCAGTCCTCCAGGGCGGAGTCCTTCTGTCGTCATAGTCTGGAGCAGGGTGGCTCCGGGCTGGGTGTGCTGGAGGTGTTTGGTAGTCCCAAGTCACTGCACTCCCAGGGGTTGCCTTTTTCTCCCCCCTAGACGCTGCGTTGGCTGGGGTGATCGTCTGCTGGACGTGTGGGGCGTGTTGGGCCTTCCAGAGCACAGCTTCCTCTGCCTGAGGGTCACGCAGCTGTGTTCGCAGCTGCCCTCCCAGTGTCTTGCTTCTGCTGGCTCCGTCGGGAAGGGCGTCAGCTCCGAACCCTGTCGTCCAGGATATCGGTTCGGGGGAGGCCAGCCTTCTTGGGCTCTTCTCCCCTTTCTCCTGATCCTGAGCTTGGACCTGCGCACGCAGAAACTCGCACTCCTGCCTGGATTGGTCATGTTCTTCTTGGGTTTGCTCGCACCGTCTTTCGCACTCCTGTAGTGTGTGCAGCAGGTGGGAATTTGACTCCTGCTCCTTCCGACATACTGCCTGCATGGCCATTAGCTCCTCCGCATGTTCCTGGGTTTGCAGCTTGGCTCTCTGGTTATACAGGAGGGTCAGTTGACCCAGAACTTGGGGTATTGTCTGTGTTGGACCAATGGGGTTATCGATGTATCTCGTCAGTTCCTCGATCTTTCGATCGCAGGTACTCATATCGTAACCACTCAAATCACTCACATCATCAACCGACATCTTTATGAGACCGGCGACCATTTCTGACAGGTCGCCTGGCCCTGAAGGAGCCCTTGTCTCACGGTGATCTTTGTTACTCATCTTTGTGATTGCAACAAAACACTTGGTGGACGGATTTAACTTGCTTTTACACCGAGCGGGTGCAATGCTTACGTGTACAAAACACAGCCAAGGCACAGGTGAGCTTTACCCTGTGTTTTACTGTCTAGGATAGCTCGGCGGCTCAATCCTAGATAGTTGTGAGTTTCCTCGAAATCAAAAAAGCATGTAGAATCTCTCCAATAAAAGCTACTAACCGCTGAAACGCAATCAGCAACCAACCACAGTTACACAGCGTCTGCTTAGCAAGGGGAATTTAAACAATACAATTATCAAAGAAAAATTAATTTCTAAAATTATGTCTTTCTCTAAAATTAATCATTATTTATCGGTCATCAAAATGACACAACCACTACTATGCAGTAAGCAGCCAACCACGGTTACACGAAGCACTAGTATACCTGTTGGCAATGGTGCAAGGGGGGAAAAAAAAGTTTTCAAAAAAAAAAAAAAAAAAAAATAATAATAATAATAATTAATCAAATTAATCCAAATTAAAAAATTTAAAGTAATAAAAAAAAAAAATTAATATTTTTAATTTTCCCAAAAATTTTTTTATTGGATTTTATACACAAATATTATGACACAGCTGGAATAAGATTGCCTCACACGGGGCACCAATTATGTTGTGCAATAGTAGGTAGACTGGATGTTGGCTAATTTTCAATAATCATAAAATATGATTATTAAAATAAATAAAATTATTTAATTAAATTAATAAAATAATTAATTAAAGATGATAGAGTTATCAATTAAGAATAATGAAATAATTAATGAAAAACAATAAAATTATCAATTAAGAATAATACAAGTTATAATTATAATTCATCAAAGACGGGGCACCACCCTATTATCAGGGACCAACAATCAGTCAATAAAGATCAGTCTCATAATCTGAAAAGTCAATTAGAATCTCATATTTCCTATTAATGATTATATAATGAACAGTGAAGGTTTTAAGTTCGAGCACAGGCAGTCATAATCCAGCTGTATTCACATATATATATGCACAAAGAATCACAAAAATACCGGTACTTTAAATATAAAAGGGGATTTATTTAAGATAATGACATCAAATGTAACTCAATGACTATTATCACAGCAAACCCACTATATCAGAGATAAAACACCACAAGCATCTATTACAATCGTAACACATATGTAATGCCTCCAATGTATCTACCCGGAGGCGAGTATGTGTGTGTGCGTGTGTCTGTGTGTGTGTGGGTGGGTGTGTGTGTGTATATGTAGGGGGAAGATGGAGACAAGATGGCGTCTAAAGCCGTGGTGTCGGGTTACGAAATCAAAAATGGCGTACAAGTTACACGTGGTGTCGGGTTACGAAATCCAAAAATGGCGTACAAATTACACGTGGTGTCGGGTTACAAAATGGCGGTGCACCATGTGTTTGGCCACAAGGGAATGGTGGACAAAGGTTACCTTGATCTATCTCGTGGTTCAAAGCGCCGAATGGCGTCGAGATGCGATCGCACTATCTAGATTCTAGAATGTATATAAGACATGAAGTGCGGGGATGCAGTTCGGACGTGCATGCAGGCGGATTTAGGAGAGAAGAGAGAGAGGAAGGAAAAGTTTATACACTAATTTATCAGAGGAGATCTCACAACAGAACCGCCAGAGACAGCTTTGCGGGGACTCTACCACTCGGTACCCAAGCGAACGAACTAAGATCCGTTCCGCTGTGTACCGATCTTTTAATAGGTTAGATCTCCGTAAAGTCGGTCTGACGGTAACACAACGCGGTGACGTAGCCGGAAATGCCGAATACGTCACGACGCGCGGGCACAATGTGGATAGAAATAGACACGGCGGTCTCACACAAATTTACGCTCAAATAGTAACACACTAATAATTAAAACTAGTCTCTGCCCAGACATAAGCCTCTTACTTGTCGGATGTTCCGCGGTTGGTTCGTGCGCGAGCGGCGCGTTCCGGGAGAGACGAGTGGATTTGGTTCGTGGGCCGTCGGAAACAGTGATCAGCTGCTTCGTGTGATGGCAGCGGGGCAAAGCTGCGGCCGGAAAGTGGAGAGAAATCGGTCTCGTATCTCCGTGGCGAAAAGTCTCAATGCCTTGGCGAATATAAACTTGCTCTTCTGCAGGGATGAATAGGCGGCGGAGCAGCTATGATTTGTGGGAGCGGAGGAAAAGTCTGTGGATAACTCGGGCCGGCGAGTATTCGACTTTTGCTGCGGTCCTTTCAGAGTAAAGTTCAAGTGAAAAATTAAAAGAGGTTGAATGAACTTTAAAGGGAAAAAAAAATATAAAAACTACAAACGTTGTGGTTGCTCCCTTAAGTGTCTGGATTCATCTGGAGGGAACCTGGAGAGGTTTCTGGTCCTATCTTCAGTGCACGGGGAATGAGCAATGATTTGGGGGAGCTCTCGGTATTTATCACCTGAGAAGTGTCCGGCCTCCCTCCTGGAGAGGGCCGGGGGTCTTGTTGGCTCTCGGCCAATAGAAGGCCCAAGTTGACCTCAGGCCCCGGTCAAGACAACATGGCTGCTCTGTCGAATCTCGGGAGGGTTGTCTCCTGAGAGAGCAAAACTCTAGACAGGCTTTGAAAAGCACACGCAGGCCCTCGTTTACGACCCTTTGTCTAAGCTCGATCCCCAACACTAGTGAACCGAAAAATGCACTCATTATCTACTCACCCCTATGCCGATGGAGGGGTGGGTGAAGTGTTTGAGTCCACTTAACACTTCTGGAGTATCAGGGGTAAACTTTGTTGCAGCAGAATCCGATACAATTGAAGTCAATGGCGACCGTTTCTTCAGACGTAATAAAACAACAGAAAAAACACAACATGCCTCCATACTGCTCCTGTGGTGTCATCCAAGTGTCCGCAAGCCCTGACATTCATATCCGGCTCGAAAGGAGGTAATTTACACCGTGTCTTAAGCCTAAAAGTCCACTGATATCTTCCTACGAGGTTCGTCCACGGACCCTCGGACTCACCATCATGTTGCTAGGTTAGCCACCTCCAGTGGACTTTTAGGCTTAAAACAGGGTGTAATTTAACTATTTTCTCGTCAAATATAAAGGTCATGGCTTGCGGACACTTGGATGACAACACACGTATGGGTGAGTGGATAATGAGTACATTTTCATTTTTCTGTGAACTATCCCTTTAAGACTGGAAATGTTCTATATAATTTCAAAAATACAAACAATTAATACAGATACAATTAAACATACAATTTAATGTACAACATAACATTACAACCTTGTGTTTGTATGCCTCAGCCAACCAGTCAAGTTGCAATTTATAGCCATGTCTGTCCAGACTGATAAGTGAGTAATTTGAAAGTATTCAATAAAAGATGTGAAGTGTATTTTGTTGTTAAACTTCATTTGAAAATTACATAACCATATTTATCTGTTAATTTAACAAAGCCTGTAATTTTCCTTACCCCGCTCACCTGTCAAAGGGAACTTGAGACCCGCGGTGGGCACGACCACCACCCCCATACGGCACGGAAAGTTATCTGGACTGTGCTTTTCACTGATCACCTCCACAAAGGTAGCGGCCATCGTTGTCCTCCTGTGGCTCCATGGATATGTCCTGTTGCACGGGCCTCCCCCTCAGCTGATCAGCAGTGTGGGAGAGAGACGGTGAAATTTTGTCATAATATTGCAAGAAAAAAATCATGACAATTTTCAATAATTTCCTTCAGTAATAATATCCGGGTTTCATATACTGTTTCTTTTTTTGATGGTGAGTAAACTCCCTGCTCTTTCATCCTTCTCTCCAAATATGACATTTTGAGAATGATATGTTAATATTACATGAATAAAGTAGTGTTTTGAATATCAAAAGTCATTTGAATGTTCATTCTCTTCCTTCAGTGATGATGTGAGGGTTGCATATCCTGTTTTTCTTTGATGGTGAGTCTTTCCTGCTCTTTCCAAGATGTACACTTTAAAAGTGGACATGTCTACAAAATCTAATCGGGGTAGTGTTTCACATATGTCACACTTTACCCCCTATCCTGCTCTTTATTGACCATCAGCCACTCTAAGCTTCTCTGCTTGCACTTATTTGCTCCCCTTCACTCGAGAGCCCTCCAGTGGTTGTGTGTCATTCTGAGTGGAGTTAATACATTTCTTTGTTGTTACTGCATAAAATACCAGTGTCAACAGAAGATATTTCAGTCAGTAAGATTCACTTTTGGCCTGGCTGCTGCTGCTTGGGGTCAGATGTATCAGGGGGAGGGTTAACCTCACTATCCAGTTTTTGACTTCTTGTGTGTGTCATGCCAGATGTGGATACTTGAAGCATGATTGATCTTCATCGTATCAATAGAGACAGTGATTAACATGTTGATCTCATAATGTAGTTACTGAAGGGTTAGGTTTAGGGTTAGGTGTTAAAGGGATAGTTCACCCAAAAATGAGAGTTCACTCATTATCTACTCACCCCGATGCTGATGGAGGGGTGGTGAAGTGTTTGAGTCCACAAAACTGCTGGAGTTTCAGGGGTAAACAGTGTATCAGCCGAATCCATAACAATTTAAGACATTAGTGACCTATCTTAAGACGTAATAAAACAGAAAAAAAATGACATGCCTCCATACTGCTCGTGTGGTGTCCTCAGTGTCCACAAGCCCCGCAATTCAAGCCTAAAAGTCCACCAGAAGTGGCTAAGCAAGCAGACTTTAGCATTTCCGATGGTCCCTGAATGCACCTCGTCGGAAGATATAGGTGGACATTTGGACTTAGTTCATTCATACTTGTACATAGTCAGAGCATCCTGAGGGGCAGGGAACAACTCCTGTGTCAGAGGCCTGTCTATACCTGGTTCTAGGCTTCATTATTTTTTTAATTGCACGATTAGGAATATAAGCAGGTGCCACATGGAGGCTGTGACTAGTCAAACAAATGAATTAAAACTCCCTCAGGTAAGAGTGATAACACAGAGTGTGATTTAAGGTAGTCTGTAAGAATCTGTTCATATATACTCACATTTGATTGGTCAAAATAAAAGCTTCCCTCATTTGGGGATCAGATTGCAGTTCAACCCCTGTAAAGCTCAGGCTCTACTCAGACACAACATATTGATCCTTAAGTACAATGTTTATCATGTGAAACTATCTTGTTTAGCATGTTAACATTTGCTATTCAGCACGAAGCACAGCTGAGGCTATTGGGAATGTCACATTCAGCAGGTATTTGGTCATTTATTTATTTATTCTGACCTAATAATGGCACAGGACGAAAAAAAAAAGAAAAGGGAATCATCAGTGTTATTACAAATCCTAGGGGGTGTGCTGTAAATGTCACATCCATCCATCCAATAAGCATTGAGACATTTCAATTAGGAAAAAAAAAATATATATATATATTGCTATATATTTATATGTCATTACTGTGTTTTAATCTGTTGGCTGTGTGTGTGCTTGCTGATCATCTGGACCAAAACCTCCTGAGGAGGAGAGATAGATGGATGGACAGATGGAGATGATATTTGTTTTTATGTACTTAATATGCTCCACCCTAGCAGCCATGAGGACACTGTTTTGTGAATATCTATCAACTTTCCACACTAAGCTGACCTGCATGTGTGTTTTCCAATATGTGTATGAATAAATTAACTGCTGAACCTGCACTAGCAACAGTTGAAACAGTGTAAAACACAGTAAAACATAAGAGAACTAAGTTGGACGTTCACATCACATTATTTTATTCTCCATTAGTTTCACCTCAAACACATACAGTATTTAGACAGAAATGTGTTAAGCATTTGTGTTAAACTGCTCGTTTGTGGGACAACACAGGGACTGAACTCTCCTCTCTTCAAGCTGCAAAAAGAAAAAAAGAATAAATATTAGTATATTATATTCCATGTGAAGTCCAGAGTTGTTGTTGACATCATTACCTCTGCCAAGGAAGTTATGTTTACCTCTGCTGAGTTAAGAGCATTACACAAAAAGAACTGAACAAATTACAATGAATCTTGGAAGAAAGATATGGCATCGGTGATGAAGAACCGACACAATTTTGGTGCGGCTCCAGGAACTATTTTTCACTTTCTTTAACATTGTGAGATATTGTGCTTCTCAACATTTGTTGATTTCTCAGAGAATAATTCATGGATCTTGATGAAACAAATGTTTTTTTAGGGGACTGATATTTTTAAGTTTGTGCAATTTGGTGATGATTCAAATAGAAAATCCAGATGTAGTTAATTTAAATATGCTTTCAAAAAGGGGATTGTTGGGTCTTTGTGGAGGTACTCTATGTTCTCGACTCAGGTCATAGAGCCTCTTGAGAAAGGTTCTGACCAATTGAAGACATTATTACTTTTTGTGGTTGGGTTAGAATGTTCTTGTATCATCATGTATTTTTACCTGCAGCATAAGTGTAGATATATTCTGTCTCAGCCTGGTCACCTGAGAAAAAAAAGAATTGAAGGACAGATGGATTTTTCTAAAATATAACCTTTCATATATGCTTGATGTGGTCTCTGTAAAGGGGCTTAGGGTTTGTGTGTGAGTGTCAGAATTACTTGTCTGGTAGTAGTCATACATCTTGACCACGGCTGGCTTCAGGTTCTGCACTGGCAGCTCCTGGATGAGACGTAACCTGTAGTTGATGGGTATGTCCTTTGGTAGCTGTTGGTTAAAAAGAAAAGACAGATGACGCAATATGTAACAATCAGAAAATCCTTATCTCTTGACCCTCACTGTGAATTCCTCTTACCTCCTGGATGTACACCATAACATGATCATCCTTTTCTTCAACACGATTCACCAGCACGGCACCTTTGAGCTGTGGGGGAAAGGATAATCAACTGGGTTTCTCATCAATAACGGATGTAAACTAGTCTAAGTTACACTAATAACTCACCTCCTTCAAAGACTGTGGATCTGGGACAAAGCCAGAGAGCATTTTGATGTTCAGGATCACCATGTTTGTATTTTCCTCTTTTCCATGATATCTGCAATAAACCATAAAGATGTGAAGTCCCATACCTTCACCATTGTCCTCACAGTTAGGATATGTTTGAGCATGTTGGCATACCGGTTCATCCACCATCAGGTACACACTGGTATCTACAGAGGATTGTTTAACAAAAATGACAGTACACCTCCATCATTAGTGTAACTTGTGGGAGTAGATTACTTACAGGCATCTTATCAACAGACTGAGTTTGTTTTTGGCGCCGTCAGCCTCTGCTTTGACCTCAACACTGAAGGATGTGACTTCAGTCGGAGTTGGGATGTTGTAGTTAAGACTAATCTGAGAAACAGGGAGACAAGGGAAAGTATGGGATTAAAATACTGAAATAGAATATCAAGAATTTCCTTTGCTCAAATTTATGAAACAGAAGAACCATGTTGTTTTCAAGGGAGTCACATTTACACATCCTGATTTTAGTTTGTTGTATTAAGGGCTGCTGCACACTACAGGATAATCTGGATGATTTTTGACTTGATTCACCCCTTCTGACAATTCCGGGGGCATTCAGTCTCTGCCGATTATCTGCCCAAATAACCCTGAAGTGTGATGGTTATGCAAAATGATCTTAGTTCTACAGATTGAGTGAGAGCCTCCCCGATCTTGAATATCAAATCTGTTTTATTTTCACGATAATTGGCTCCGACAGAAACCCGCATGCAAGTTTTCAGCACTCCAGTTCAGAAGGTGGCAGTAATGGACAACCTAGTGTGTCTTTGAGATCCGAAGTCTCTGGAATCGCCACTGTGAAAAGGTTTTCTGCAAACGTCAAGTCTGCCACTATGTCTGTGATCTCCCACGTTTTTAAAATCGTTGAAGAGTTGAAAATCCTCTTTTACCAGGCGCAAGGTATCAAACCTTGGTTCGGTGTAAATGAACCCAGATTACAAGGGAGCCTGCTCAAAGTGTCTACCTCTTTCATGTTTAATGGCTTTATGTAGCATCAAGTCATTTCCCAGGTTGTAAGAGTTTAGGACCACCTGGTCATTTCATTCAAAATCCAGTTATTTGAATAGTCAGACTGGCTCATTTATTTAAAATGAGAAACAAAGCTCACTGCATACAGACACCACATATAATTGGAGATGCAGCACTTTCAGACTCTCTGCACTGCTACTGTAAGACTGTTGAGGTGAGCATTTATCAAACAGAAGCAGTTAAAGCTCCAGTGTTGACTGACCTGTACTGAAGCACACGCGTTGCCCTTCACCTTCACGCTGTACTTTCCTATCACGTCCTGTAGCCTCTTCTCCTGGTACAGCAGTTTGTTGTCCCTGTTCACATCAAATGACAGCTGACTACTGGGGGACTGGACCATCACTGTGCTTGAACCCTCTGGATTGAATACCAGAGTGGAGTAAAGAGCCAGAGCCTGAAGAGCCACCACTGTGTCCTGCAACACACATAAAATACTCTATGTTACTTTAAATCTTTACACATATAATCACTTGTGTTTACACATACAGCAGGAAGAGGTGGAAGGTCACCATTAAAAAGTAAAAGCTGACAATAGTACCCCACTGTTATACACTAGTGATTGGTTTGGAAACTTGTGCTGTACTCATATACTGTAACAGCAGCAGCTAACCCTTGTTGACAGGTAATGCAGCACAGATCATATTTCAGAACTTTGAAAGTAATCATGATTTTCACTTTCAGTTAAACATTTCAGGAATTTAACTGAATTTTTTATTTTTTTTAAAGAACCTAATATTTGGAATTTTTCAGATAAGATAGGATGTAATATTCTTTATCCTACTTAAAATCTAAATCATAAACTAATTTATGTAAATACAGCATTTATAAGCCTGTTGAATTGGCACACACACACACACACTGTTTTCACAGGACAGCTCTGAGCACACAGCTAGTCAATGAACATTCTTCTGTTTGGCTTGTACCTGTGTGGACGAGAAGCCTCCATAATAGTTCTGCTGACCCGTCAGCCATCTGACAATGCGAGAGGTGTAGCCCAGCTCTTCAGCACTGGGCGAGGCACTGAGTTTGGCCAGCATCACATAGGAGCTGATCTCCACAGACAGAGAGGCTGATGTTTCTGTTGCTGTCTGAGTCCAATGGAGGAAACCCCCTAAAACACATCCATCCACAAACATACAGGCATAAGGTCAGCTACAGTGACAGTAAGTGAAGGCAGAACGATTTCCTTGAGGAGGACAGCAGCTCGCCTTGTTTGTGTCCAACTGTGTCAAGGTGCTGCAGGAGGTGAGCACGGGTCTCCATGTCTCCTGCCAGGGTAAAGACGTACGCCAACAGAGCTGTGGTGTAGGTGTTGCTGAGGTCATTGGCGGACTCCTTAAGGCAGGACAGGCTCTTCTTCACCACAGCATCCTGTAATGCATATTTTAGATTGAGAAAGTATGTATAAATACATAACATAAAACTCAGAATTTAGATATTATCACTATAGAGTAGAAAGAGTCTTCAGTCCATCTTCAGAACCACTCAATTAAATAATGAAGAAAGATGCAGAAGTAGCTAAACAACTACCACTGTTGTTAATCACTACAAAGACAGGTCATTATTTTATGAAGCCTACAACACAAACCAAAAGAACTGTTTGTGTTAAGATAGTTTTTTCAATCTGAACTCTCCATGAGGAAAAGTAGCCGTTGTTATAGTTAGGTTTATACATTGTAATAGTGCATATTATATTGTTAATTGTGAATCAGGATTAATTGTGGCACTCACAAAAAACAAAAGTGTATACTAACAGGGTGGCAAGTGGGAAGATTTCAGTTTTTTACTCATTAGTACAAACAAAACTATTAATAATATAAAGTGAATTCAGTTTAAATTTGTGTAAAACTTTCTTTGAAAACATTAGCAGTTGGTGAAACAATCAGAGCTTAATACTGTACTGAAACAGATGCCATACAATGGGAAGTATAGGAAGACATTTATGTAGTTTAGTCACAAAACAGTTTTGTGATTGCTGTGTCGAGCAAAGCCACCAGATTTGAAATCTGAGGCTGTCGATCAGCTTGTTACTCAAGTAAAACAGTAGAAGTAATGTTTCCACCAATGCGCATATTGCCAACACAATGTGTGATATCACTTTGTTATCTCTTTGTTATCTCAGGTGCAATATTACTATTCATGCACAATAATACTTTCATAGCAGGGTTGTCAGCATAGAACAGGATTAAGTGTTTGACCCCTTCACCCTTTTTGGCATAGAGGGGTGCTTTCACCACATAACTCTTTATTCAAAAAAAGCAAACAATTATTTGTTTTCTTTATCAGTGGAGAGACGATTGGTGCACATATATGTTTATCTTGTAATTGCAAAGTTTGGAGTGAAACAGCGTGAGATAAGTTTGGGGAGGGAGTTTACTCACATCAGTGGACGAATTCATCTCCAAGAAACCGGCAGTGATGTAAGCAGTAAGCGTTACTTCATCAGACACACCACCCTGTAGGAAGGGAACAATATTCACATATCGCATCACTGTGTGTGCAACACACAGGGACCCACTTAACAAACATGATTTTGTGCTTGCAGCCACATTCACTTTAATTCCATTAAACAAACGATTTTCACCAAAATATTTTAAATAAAGTACAGCAAGATATTACTCAGTGATAATAAAATGTCTACTCTTCAGTTTCAAGTGATATTGTTTTAATCACAGACTACAGGTACAAAAAGCTCACCTTCATCCTGTTGTTAAAAAGTTTTCCTGACTGTTCGAAACAACCATTTTTACGTTGTTTTTCCTCCAGCCAAGTTTTAGATGATTCAATATTCCTTGGGTCAATGTAGATGAAAGATTTTGCTTTGGCAAAAGATCTCAACACGAAAGCAGTCAGCCTGAGGACATCAAAACAAAGTTAGACACGACAAAAGGAAAATAAGGAGACGCACTTGTTCTGTAACACGCTTCATGATACCGAACATAACACAATATGGTATAGGTCATAAGTTTGGCTAGTTCATGCATTAGTTACCAACTAGTGCGGTGCCCGTTCTAAACCTGCCTGTTTGGAATGGCATGTTCTCTTGTCGTGTGTTCTAGAGCTACTTCAGAAATATCCCTTGTCATTAGTGACTCCTCCTCAGACAGTTCTACAATATACTGTCACTTTTTATTGTTTGTGTGCAGAGCTTTTTATAAACAGTCTATGGTGAAGAGTGAAGTTAGAAAACTTTGTGTTCTTGCTACCTGGTTTATATGCAATGAAGATTATGAATTCAATGTTTTCATAGAATTAAACTGAATTTGATTGATAACTGTTACTTTGTGTTTTATAAACAATCTTAAATTCCCGAGATATGTGTTCCACATACAGAAACACAGACAGCTGTGGAATAAGTAGGTAGATAAAATAATTCTATGTACATCAGTTATTTCTCACCAAGTGTTCCCTGTTCCTGATCCAAATGTGCTGTAAGCTCCATCAATATGTTTGTAGTTCAGCTGTCTCTGGTAACCTGTAGAATAAAATAAATACAAGCTTATTAGGACATAATGATTCACACCAGTCCCAGATTATTCAGCTAAAGCTAACTGAGGCTCACCGCTTGACAGGAAGTTGGTAGACTTCTCCATGATGGCCGGTGTCAGCTGCTGTGTGTTTTTCAGGTAGTGGAGGATGTAGATGTTGGGGGCCAGGAGCGCCATGTTCTGCTCACCACATCCATACGGCATCCTAAGCAGCCCATCCAGGTTTTTCAGGGCTCGACCCAGGATGTCGCCTGCACAAATACAGTGACTCACTAAACATGTAAATGACTTGACACACTGATATAAAACCATGTTAACAAGCTTCAAACACAGCTGATACAGAAGGCCATGCACTAAAGGAGTTTTGGTATTTTCCCTCAACTGTACTGAATTCTTACAAATAGAAATTGTGATCTTTATACAAGTATTATCCTGAAATCACAAGTTCTCCAGTTATTCAACACAAATCTGCACAGTTGTGGGAACTGTTGGGTTTCTCTATAAATTTAAGGTCTTGACCTTTTTATGTCATAACCCTTAAAATTGAACATCTTTTATTATAATTCATTCTTTATTTTGCCATGGATTTTTTGTGTGAAGCACTTTGTAACCTTGTTTAGATAGGTGCTATACAAATAGTTATTAGAATTTTTGACTAAATAACTACTTTCTGTATAATGTATGAAAGTGCCATGGTTGCATTATACAAACAAATGCAATCTCTCAAGAAGGACAATGATATCCAAATGTCCCTTTTTACTATCAATGTCCTTATTTCTGAGGCATCAAGAGAAAGGTGAACTGTTAACTCTGCAAAATGAGTTTATCCGTTTACCCAGAACTGATAGTGAGGCACGAGCTGATCCCTCGATCACATTCTCAGGGAGCTGTAACTCTACTTCCTCTGTCAAAGCCTCTCCTGTGTACAGACAGAGAACAACCACCTTAGAGACAAACTCAAGCCACGGTCAGGATCAAAACAAAGACATCATTCAGATTTATGAACAGTTAGTGGATCCTGAATCATAGCAGTTCTGATGAAGCAATAAGATCAATACAATGAAACATTGGTCCGTCTTGAAGCACAATAGTTCAAATATTACATTCTTATGGACAAAATGTATGAAAATGCATTTAAGTAATGACTTTTGAAAGATTTGTAGATGCTCTCACTAAACTTGGCAGAAAGGCCACAATAACCAATGTATACTACCTTTTTGCAAGTGGTGGTCTACTTACCTTTTGGACAGAGCAGCAGGTTGTGGGTCTTTGTCATTTCAGTTCCCTCAGCCTGAGAGGGAAAGAGGTAGGGAATAATGAGAGTTGCAGAGTTTCCAACTTGTATTTTTTTTTAAAAAGGCTTTGGAATAAAGACCATTGCTATTATGTATCAAAGACAACTACCTTTACTATGAGTGGTCGAGTGACCACGTCGATACGGCCTCTTTCTGGAACGCTCACAATCTCATTGCCACAGGAAGTTTGAGATTCCACAGCCTCAGCAGTCACCGACACATTCACAACCCTTAGAAAAAAAGTTCATTAAACCCTGTTTGAAACTTGATTGAGAATTATCTCAGATCCACTAAATTTCAAAAGTATTTTGCCACTGTGATGGATTTCCCTAATTTCACAGAGATTTAAAAGATGTGGAAACAGGCACAGTAATTCCACCACCTTGGCAAAAGTGTGGATGAAAGCTTGAAGCCTCACCTAAAGCTGTAGGGGACATGTTCCAGCTGAGGGTCAAGCGCTCATTGCCACACAAACAGGATGTGTACTTATCACCAGAGAGGGGGGTGAGGGTGTAATCTAAGGAGTGTGCTGGCGCCACAGAGACCTGTTCAAGAGACACAACAATATATTTTGAAACTGCTGATGTGAAGCGAATGTGAACAAATGCTCAAACTGCTGCATGTTTCGAGACATACAAACCTGATTCCACGTCTCAGTCACGTTGATTCTAATAAAATTAGGAATAATCCATAATGCGTCCGTAAACCATGTTGATCTTTAAAATTTGCATCTTGCATCATTATATATATCAACTGTTCAAATGAGAAATATTAGATGCTTGTTTAATTCATAACTAATTCATGAGGTGTGATGTACATTCATTAGTGTACAGATGAATTTAATATATATTAAAGGGCATCATCAACATTGCACTATATGTGTAGGATGCCCTCAGGGTCTCCACAGAAGGGTTAGTGAAGTATTTTGAATCTCAATTGTTCATAACAGTCAAAAAATTGGAATCAAATTAAGATTTCACCATGAATTTGGGTACATAAAGTAATTTCAACAACCCTGCAAAAACATTCCCTTCAACCTCACGTTTGTGTTTAGTGCCAACTCGTAAATGTTTGCAGGCGAAGATAGAGAACATAAAATCAGCTAAACATCAGAAAGTTAATGTTGTCATTATGATGCTAGATTGTTGCTAAGCTGACATTAGTTTACAGGCTATTTAAAACTTCCTTTACCATGATGCAGCTGGAAAGGTAGTTGAAGATGGTTGCCTTCAGTTCAAAGTGCTCCCCCCGGATGATGGAGTAGGGCATTGTGAGCTCGAGGAAGAATGGCTGGAAGACGGTGATTTTTTTACGAGGAGCCAAGCCAAAACCCTGAGGGGACAAACAGAAAGCCTCCGTCTCCCAGGTGGTGATGGTATCAGGGACAAGGAGGGACACATCCTTCGTTCCGGATGCTCTGGATTAACAAATACACAGAGACACAGCGACTGTGAGCTAGAAAAACTTCGAAAATTGACAAATTTGCCAATAAAATCATCATTGCAGATAAACCAGGTAGGATGAACACAAAGTTTTCTAAATTCCCTCTGCAGCATACAATGTTTATAAAAAAAGTTCTGCACACAAAATACAAAAAATTGACAGTATATTGTAAAACTGTTTGAGGTGGACTCACTAATAAGAAGGAATAATTCTCTGGTATAATATAATATAATATAATAAATAGTTTGCAGGGAAAAAGCAGAAAGTCAGAAAGGAAAAACTCAGTTACACATCCAACAATGTAATAATGTAAAGTCATACTAATATTTGATTCATATTCAAGCTCACCCAACTTCCACCAGGTCCCATATCCAAGTCTCGGGGAAGAAGTACGGACTGTCTCTATAGCTGGAAGAGGAGAGTTTCGGGCACCATGACCACCAGGCCCGGCCATTCCCCCTTGTACTTCCATTCGGGCCATTACAGGAACACTTTGTGCAACAACTGAAAAGAAACCAGAAAATATTCAACTAGAGAGACAGAAGTAACCAGTGGTGGGATGTAATGTAGTAAATTTACTTAGTTACTGTACTTAAGTACATTTTTCATGATGTGTACTTTACTGAAGTAGATTCTTTTTTTTTATGTTGTAATCAATGAGAGATCTGTATCTCTGAACCAATCAGGTCATGCAGGAAACATTAGACACTGCCTCTTTTAACGCCAGCAAAGCTGCAGATGGAAAATGGATTTGACCAGCCATTATGATGAATAGGCAGATGGTTGAGAGAGATGGCAACAGATATGTCGATGGGAAAGTTTACCAATATTGTTAAAGGAAAGAAGTATGGAGCCCTGTCATTTCCTATCTTAAAAATGGTGATGTTGGTAATCTCATTGATCCAGAGGATGATTAACAAATACAAATAAAGAGAGCAGACTGTTGGATGTCCGGCGCATTGGGGGAGCCCTGTTAAGTGTTAAATTGCTAATGTGTAATAACATTAGTTAGCCACTTATTATATTGTGTTTGTATTATGTGCTGCTGATTGTCATTATTTTCTTTTTCCTATTATTAGATGTGGGGTGGGGTGGCAATGTTGATTTAAAAAATTGGTATTATGAATGTACTGATATTGTAGTGGGTGGGTGTTCAAGGGGCAATGGTGTGTCTATAATATTGTTAATTAATTGTGGAAAATCAATAAATAAATGTAGGAAAAAAATAATGATGATAGGCTACACACTTTACTTTCAATAATTTACAACTATTTAAAAGAAAGTACTTACTTATACAAGAAAAAGTAGAAACAATAGAAATGCTAATGTCGTCCTCTTACTTTTACTTGAGTTTATTTTAGTTTATTCATTTATACTGTTACTTGACTAAAATGTTTCAGTACTTCCTCCACCATTGGCAGTAACACTATGAATTGTTTTATTGCACCTAATCCAGTATGTGTTTCTTAACAGTGCAGAACAGTTAGCATACTTACCATAGTGGCCTTGGTGGTATTCTCTTCCTTTGAAGTTGAGGCATGGAGGCATTCGGATAAACAAGTTTGTAGCCATCTTCAGTCCAACGTTCTAAACATTCGAACAACATACAACCATTAACTGCATGTAAAAAAAAAATGAAATCCTTTATTATGACGCTATCTGTATGTGGATTTACCTGGAAAACTGTAAATGCATCAGTACTCTCAGCAGGACGTGGATAAATGTATCTTCTTGGTCTCACCCGCAAGCATTCTACTGCATCATTTACATCATATGGAATATAAGACGCTTTGGTGACAGGCAACAAGTCAAAAATCTGTAAAGAAAAAAAAAGGTTGAAAGCTTGAAACTGCTGCATGAAGATCTGATGACTGTATTGGTGGATTTAGGGCAGTTTCATCTCAAAAGGTGGATGTCAAGTACAAAACACTCATTATCTAGTTCACGAGCGGTATGGAGACATGTTAAGGGGTTTTCTGTTGTTTTATTATGTCTGAAGATAGGTCACTAATCAGCTACACTGTTTAGCCCTGAAACTCCAAAAGTGTTTTGTGGATTCAAACATTTCAGGACATAAAGCATAGCCTCTGGGTAACTGATATTATAAATGGTGGAAAAGATTTTGCAGAGGAGTACTAGAATAAAACTCCAGGATGTCAATATCTATTTGTAGAGTAGCAGTTACCTTGTCTGCAGTCAGACCCTTCCCTGGCCTCATGATGAGGACGCTCTGGTCGACAGCGCTCACTCCACACAGGGAGTCTGGTTGGGCCTTCAGCTGCATGGTGGTCTCCTCTCCTGGGGACTGCTGAGGATGGAAGAAACTCCAGCGACACCTGACAAACACAGAAAACACACATCCCACCATCTGGACTTCATTGGAGTCTATATTCTAGAGTCTATAATATTGACACTGGGACATTAATGTATATTCTACCCAAACTTCTTAAAATGTGTTGGGACCTGGTTTTTGTGAGACAACACTTCGGTATCAGTCAAAAGCCTGAAGCCGCATGTTCCTCCAGGACTCAGTTTCCCAGGGGTCATCAAAAACCAGAGCAAGGAACTCAGTCTCCCAGGGGGCATCAACGTCACACAGAGGTGTGAAAACCCCCCCAGGGACACAGGTTTCAACTCCCATTGGTCACTCTGGTCCCCATGACCTGTGAGGTCACCGGGCCAATATAAGGCCTGTTCTCCCCCTCTTCTGTCTCTTCTGTCCTCTTCCTACAATCCTTCCACAGGAGGGAAGGCTGTCGAGCCTGTTCTCCAGCTCACATCTTCTCTTCCCATCCAACTCTTCGAGAGGAGCACCAAGGTGCAGCTTCCAGCTCATCTCACCAAGGAAACCTCCTCACACTCCAAGCTCTACCAACCCTTCAAGCAGCGACCCGATGTCCTGCTTGAAAACTTCAACCAGCAACTGAGCTACACAGCTCAACAGAATCACTAAGGCCGGAGACAGAAACCAGCAAGACGACATCACAGAACTGCGAACTGCACAGCAACTCTTTTTCCCCTTTCCACGGACTGGTAACACAACTGGGCTTAATAATTATACTAGGCTAAGCAAGACTGTTTATTCGATTCTGTGTGATGTTTATAAGTTTGATTTGTGGTGTTGTGATATTTTGGGTACAAGTTATTGAGAAAGTAATGTTAGTCGGAAAGGGGCGGAAAGGGTGTTATCTCTTTGGCCAGCCACCATTTTGAAAGCACGCTGACTCACACAGACACACACACATGCATACTCACATACCTGTCTTTGTTTAGTAAGTACACCGTTAGTAATTTGTGTTCTTATACTTTATTATATTCATAATAAATGTTTTCCTTTAACAAATGTTTTTTCATTAATGTTGCATAAGTGAATTTTGCCAACCTCTACACTGTCAAGAACTCCATATCCTTCAACTTAGGTAACTATCTATATGGTAATTTTGGTTATAGTTATTCATTTAATTGTTAATCAGAGTTCCAAATTTGTAGTTAGTACCTTTATGAGACTTAATCAATAAATTGGCTATCTTTTCCCTTCCTTTGAAGGGTGGTGCCCCGAGGTAACTTTAATCAATTAAAGTTATTATTTAATATTAATTATAGAATATTAATATTTAATATTTTATTTTGACAACCAAATTTATTGAATGCCGGAAGGCACACCATTTTATGGTATCACGTTTAATGCATTATGGCACAACAAATGTTAAACAAATGTCAAAAAAGATGAAGGAGCTGGTATGTGTTCCGGAGGGTAGTGGCCACATGGCAGATTGACCTGTCGGAGTTTGCTGTATAAATGAACTCATGATGGCTGATGTCCTGTATTTTAAAGCTTTATCAAACTTCAGGACAGATGTGGAGAGCTACAGACTTGACTGCTGACAGGGGGGATTGTGCACTTTTATACACACTACAGTTTGGGTTATGCCAAACTATGGTGACTTATTCCACACATGCTTTTGTTGAGGGCTGTCCCATGCAGAAAAACCAATGGTTGGTCTCAGTTATTAAGGATATTACGAGCTAAAGTTATCATTGCCACTCTCCACTGCCTGTTGTGCTCAGGCTGGTTCTTCCTTGTGGTGATGGAGGAGGTCAGAGCAGCATAGCTGTCATAAATGATCTAGTCTCTGTGGATTGGCTGACTGAGATGTTGATCTGCACTTTCTGGCTTAAGATGAGGGACATGAATCATGACACAAGTGAACTTGTCGTACACAGATCACAACACAACATGTCTGGTTTGTCACTGAACTCAGGTAAAAGTAATTCATCTGATGTGAGTGTGGTTTTTCTACATGAACACATACTTTATATCAGTGCTTCTACAAGTGCCATCTATCTTATTGATTTATTGATTCATAAATGCTCATTGTGGCCTTTCAAATCTAATTCCCTGTTTGATTTGTATTATTGGCCATATTCTAATAAGAAGCCTTATTTTGATCCGCTCCCATTTGCTCAAATTCTCTGTCCTCTCCTCCTATAGGACAGGGCTGCATATGCACACACACACACAAACTGAGCGGTAACACAGATAAAGAGTTGAACTTGTTGACTACTTTCTCAAACTGGCTTGCTACTCCATATCCTTGTGGAAAGCCTGGGTACATATCCACATTATGTAGCAAACACTTTCTGCACCTACATCTGACAAGCGCAGCTGGTGCCTCATGTTTTCTTCTATACTGACCTTGTGACTGAAGCACTTCTCTACGGAGAAGTCAGCACTGTGAGCGATCACAGTCTCACTGGGGAGGACGGCGTATGCCAAGACCTGGACTTCTGGCGCCATTTCTGGATGCACATTCAACTCAAAGGATATTCCACCCTCAGTCACTAAAAGGTGAAGTTAGAAACAACAAGTATCATCCACATGTCTCCATGTAATAAAACAGCAGTACAAGTATATTTTCATTCCATGTATATCTCAAATATAAGATTTTCCAGACTCTTGATTAAAGCCCGTCTCTGCTCACCCGGAAGGTCTTGAACTTCAATCTGTTTAAATCCTTGCATGATAATGGCTCCTCTGGATAAGACCTAGAGAGTTTGTGACAAAATGGCAGAATGAATGAGTCATGCAAAAAATAAAACCTCATTCCCTGGCACAATAGATCAGTGGTTCTCAACTGGTCTGGCTTCGGGGCCCACCATCACCCCTTAATGACAAGCAGTTTTAAAAAGACTCCTCACACTCCTTAACAAAAACTGTTCAGGAGTGAGTGTGAATAGACTGCACTCCGCTGCATGAAAAATCCCCTTAAAAATAAAAGCACAGGATTTTTTTCTTAACATTTTTTTTTGCCCAGGCAAAGGCCCGCGACCCACTGAAAACGGGTCCGCGACCCAAAAGTGGGTCGCGACCCACCAGTCGAGAATCACTGCAATATATTACAAGTTTATATCAAAGGTTTTTTGATTTAATTTAATGAACATTTATTTATAATCGAAATTTATTGAGGGAGGCCCTCATTTTAAATGAAGTCAATTGAGGGGATACAATAAAATACACATAAACAGATACAGTGAATAAATTAACACAGTAAATATGATGCATAGAGAATACAGAACATAAAACAATTCAAGTAAAATCAAGTAAAACACATTAAGAAGATAAAGCTAAATGGCTGTCAAGCATGCAAATCCCCTGGGGGAACTGAAGTTTTTTTTTTTTAAGACACTTTGCAATGAGTTCCAGGCAGTAGGCGCAAAGAAACTAAAAGCAGTTCTAACAACCTCTGTACAAATGCGAGGGGCCTGCAATGGAAGCCATTAATTTGAACACGTTTGATATCTGAACTGATCCTTTAAGTCAGATGTCAAAAACTGATATGAATGTCATTTTAAAATATATTTTCCATGTCCATATTTGTGTGAAAAACATCTTCTGATAAGCTGAGAAATAGTTCACAGACAACTCACCAGGTAGATCACCATTACGGAGGCCCCTGTCTCTCCAACGACAGTGTATTTGATGGAGATCTCTTCTTGTGTGTCACAAGACAGTGGATTTGTCTTCTTCACCACCTCCAGGGAGCTGACTGTTTGGGTGTCAGCAGAGGGAGGTTGGGTCATAGACACTGAGTGATGGCCAGTCTCGTAGTATCGAGTTCTATAACCAGAGTAGCCCAGTGTTGGTGTATTACTAACCTAGATCATAGAAAAGAAACACGATGAAGTGGAAGAAAACTTTGGAAAGTGAGTTCAGTTATCATAGAAAAGCTAAATGTCAAGGTAAAGACACAGTTCCTGTTGCAATATGGCCACTATACAATGGTGCACCCATGATCCGCTGCTGTACTTTTAGATAACACCTTAGCTTCTCACTCTTGGGCCGTGTTGTCATTGTCATGAAGGTGATTTTATGTGGTTGACGAGTTATCTCGTACTTACGTGCAGGTTGATCTCCCCATTGCGTTCAGCTGTGGAGAATGAGAAAGTGGCCACACCATCGCTGTCAGTGGTGAGATTGTGCAGCAGACGTGAGGACCACCTCTCACCTTCAAACAGGTAGACCTGCATGTCAGCTATGGGTGTATCATTGAAGTGAACCACTTTAACCTGTTAGGGGCAGAGCATTGTGTCAGTGAGGATGCACATCGCTTTGGTCGAATGACAGTGACGACGTCAAGGGAAAAATCTGCACTTACTTTTCCTTCCACATTTGATCCTTTGTCATAAATCTTGGGTGTGTCGATGAACATCAGCTTTCCAATAACATATGAAATCTGCAGTCTCTTCATTTGTTGGAGTGAAATACCTATAATGGAGTCCTCCATGTTACAAGGATGTATGTAACATGTACTGTATAAATTTGCTACAAAATATCTCTTTGATGTATGAATAAAATATCAAATATTACAAAGACTTGCCTGTCCCTTCCTCTTCCACTTCAACATTCAGATCCAAGTTATCGTGTAGCACCTTTTGGTCGAGTTTGGTGAAAGTTGTCATCTTGAAGGTAAAAGTGGCACAACCTTTCTTTCCCGTCTAAAATCACAAATGAAATAAGATTTGATGGATTTAATTCAAATTTAAACTCCTTTCATTCATTCAGTTTTCACTTAACGTAGTTTCTCAGTATTTACAGTCTGAGGGTCATGCTCTTCTCAGACAACTACGTTCTGCAGAGTGACATGCAAGTTTAACCTGACAAATGTTCGGAGCACCAAAGTAACCACCTAGTAACCATTAACAAATGCCATCGTAATTAACGTGAGTATTTAGGACTGAAACTGCCAAAATAAAAAAGGAATAAATAAATAATTAAAAAATATCAATAAACATACATAAATAAAAATACATACAGTTTGAAAACATGAATGTAGTACATAAATAAATATCTATATATACAAACACGCATTTTTTATTTTCAGGATTTATTTATGTCCCTAACATCCATTAACATTAAATGGCGGTAGGTATTAATTAGTGTGGTAGAACAAGGGATATTCTCCATTTTGTCCTATGTTCTAAAAAGGGAAAGCGTTTAGTTTAAAAAGGCAAAAGGCATGTTAACGAGGTGGGCGGGGTTGACTCAGTCTAATGCTGGCATTTAAGAATAATAAATAAATAGATAAATCAATAAGTAAATTAATAAATGAATATTTGAATGAAGTACATGTCACCTTCCCCACACTGATACACAGAAAAACACAGTTACACTTTGCTTCTTGTTCCTGCTGAGAGATGATTCTGTCAACTGTACCTCCTTTGTCTCCTCGTAGCATGGGGGTGTTATGTCAGGCAGTCCCTCTGGATTATCAGGAGTAACTATGGCAAAAAAATAGCGACTAAGAGGTCGGCAGACCTTAACTTTGACACTGCCTGGCACAGGTTGTCCATATGTATACCTAAGAAACACATTGTGATTGTTGAAAAGGAGACATCCAATCACCAACTGGATCTTATTCAGAGTTACAATATTTTGAGAGTGCACTTGTCAAGCAAACGATTTGACTTACTTTGCACATATTTCAGCTTTTATTTCTTCCTGCTCAATACTGACGACATCAGCTGCTGTTATTTTTGCATCAAATTTAGGCAAAACTGTGGATGAAATATGGTTGTTACATATTATTGCTACATTGCGGGTAGATGGAAATGGGATTTTTTTTTAAATAGCCAGAACTTACCATATTTCTCCACCTTGAAACTGTGATATATTTTATCCTGGCCAATGGTCACAATAACCTGGTAGATTCCTTCCTGGGCCTCAGAGTTCAAGGAGTAAGAAAGTTGCAGTATGCTGCTATCAGCTGTTTTATTCAGCCACTGTGCAACTCGGTTATCATTAGAATCCTGTTTCATAAAATAAATGGGAAGGAACATGTGTTTATGACACAAAAATGAAACTCATGTAAAGGGATGTCACAAAGAAATACAGCACTCATCATGCTGCTCAGCATTTCATATTGTCCTTCTGATCAAATTTAACTATAAGCCCACACTTTAACTACATACAGTATTATTTTTCAAACTACTCTAAAAGCCTTAGCAACACACTGTCCAATTACAGACACTGTATATACAGAAACAAATAAACATTTCAATAAAAAAAATATTAAATCTAGTCTGACAAGAAATCATCTGTAAAGGTCCATTTACTGGCATTGAATAGCTTTTCCCTATCATTGAACACTGGTTGACAACCACAACTTGAATTAAGATTTTTCACTGATCAGAACATATGGACTTAATTTAAAGGGCCCATATTTTACACCTTTCTGGGATTTAATTTGAGGGATTGGTAGCCCTAAGATGATATATCAGTGGTTTAAAGTAAAAAAAACTGCTGCAATGTGTATTTCTATGTCCTCTCTTCTGCCTCTCTCTGGAGCTGCCGGCGGAACAGGCTGTTTTCGCATGCCTCATTCATTATTTATGAGCCCCTCCTCAGAAGCTGGACTGGTGTCGGCTGAATGGGGTCGCGAGAAGATTGCGATTCCATGATGACATCACACGGAGAGGAGGTACGAAACGTAACGTTCCTGTAACATATTTCTTAGAATGGACTGAGTTAAAAAGTGTGTGGAGTGACTGTTTTCATACTTTGAGGGTCCCTACTGACCCCCTTCAAGTAATTACGGATAGTAAAAGCCCAGAAAATGTATTTTGCACAATGTGGGCCCTTTAAAAAGGAAAAGGCACAAATATGTAAAAAGATTTAACTTTCATCATTGTTGTAACAGTTGTTCACATGTAACCCTCTTGTTTCAGTGAAGCCAAATTTAATAGGTTGGTAGCAAAAATCTTTAAAACTTAATTTACTCTTAAAGTTTTAGAATTTTGAAATACTGACATAAAACATTTTGTTGGCTTGTTCACTCAGCTCGTGGGGCACTTGATGATTTTGGGAGGTTTACATTTTACCAATATGTAAAACTCCTACCTCCAGTATACAGTGTGTTACAGTGTGAGTGTATTATAGTGTGGATGTTAGACTTACCTCAACTTCAATTATATTGTACTGCAAGAGAAGAAAGAAAGAAACAAAGAGAACTTTGTTGAAGACAGGTTGCTTTACATTGATCTCATCATGTAGTGTCCAAACAGGGTGGGTAGGAAATCAACAACACAATAGTATCGAGCAGCTAAAGCTCTGATGTGTGGCTATCAATTATCTAATGCAGAGACCAACAAGGTCAATGTAGATGACAGCTATTATACTACACACAACCTGAAAATAGGCTTTTTCCATAGAGAACCCGCTCTTCTATTTCTACTTAATTTGATTGTTAAGTCTCATAGGTGGCACTTTATGTTTTATTTTCTTCAATAACATGTTGCGATATGAGAAACTAGTGTTAGCGGCCTGCAGGTCTATAGACTCCGCAAACAGAGTCCTGCTTGTACTATTGACCCTTCATCAGGAGCTGACGATTAGAGACATACAGTAACTGTGGTTAAAGGGCAAATCTATGTCTGTCACTTCATTACATAACTGATGTTCAGTTTAACCCAGTCAGCCAAATTAAACCTGCACTGTTGTCACACAGAATCACTGATACTGTGGTTTGTGAGTGGAATCTACAAGATGGAGACAGTTCAAATACTCACCAGCCGATTGGTGGGTCTCATCCTGCTGTCCAGTGTGACGACTCTGAAATGCACTGAGAAATTCAAAGAGGTTACATGAGGCTTTTGCTAAATATCCTGACAGGCCACTTAAACTGCGGTCTGCACAGAGCTGATAACGTTACTATCTGTTACTGTTTGGCTTTAAAATCATTCTCTCTGTTAATCTCTCTGTTTCTGATTCCCTCAGGAAGCCACCAAACACATCAGACCCGACTTGAAAATTAAAATACCAGAGTAAAATTAAAGCAAAAACGTGATAAAACAAGATTAAATGTATTTCTTTATTGATCTGTCAGATATTTAGTCTGTCGCCATCCGCCACGATTATTCTATCCATACATAAAACGAGTCAGCTCGTAGATCAGGTGAGAGCCAGGTGTTTCCCATCACGCCCTGAGGCGTTGACGAGTATCTGCAGTCCCTGACCCCAAACACTCCATTGATTTTAAAGGAGAAAGCTGTCTATAACTGATATACAGCATATTGCGCACAACAACATAGAACATTAGATCAAAATTACTTGTTTGTCCAGGAGGTAGATGGGTTTATCTGTTTGGACAAACGTCATCGGTTGGTAGACAGTGGCCTTGACTTCCTCACTTCTTTGAGTAAAATGTTTCGCCTTTCACCTCCACCTCAAAGTTTGTACACCTCTTGATTCTGCACCAGGGGAACCTGTGAGAGAAATATGTGTTAATACTGAATAGAATGAACATGTCTTCTGAATCAAAGCCTTTCTCATGAGCTGACCTTAAAATCAACGCAGTCATGAAACTCTGACTGGAAGATTTTCTCAGAAGGGTTGTGTTCATTCAGCAGAAATCAGGAGTGATGGTCATGTCCAGAGTCTCGTTGGGCTTCAGGAGACTCGCACAAAATTTGGTTTCAGCTCCAGCCTCAAGAACTGCAGGGATGGCTACCATGTAATGCCTATAGACACAGAAACATACACACGTGCCATTGGGCAGCCTGTCACACTGGATCTCACACGCAGGGAACACCAACCCAAACTTCTGTAGCAAATCAACAAGATCGAAACCCTAGTTCGAAAAGAAAAGTACACACACACACAAAAAAAAAAAAAAACAGGCAAACTTACGGTTCTGCCAGGACTTGAGCGAGACACATGCAGCTCAAGAGGACACAGAGTGTCCATGTCCACATCTGAATCCCAGGACGACCCATGACTGACTGAGATGATCCTCACAGTCAGCGTCTGTTAAATAGCCACTGATACAGAACCCCCGCCACGCCACCCTCCAAACACACACACACCCACACACAGACATATCCCCACACACACTGCTCTATTTAATTTCCAGTAAGTCTTGACTCATAAGTCAATCATTTATAGACTTAGCATATAAGACTGTGTCAGAGATGTCTTTAAATATATTTAATATTGTGTATTACGGTCTGACTAAAGTGATATTTCACAGAGGGTTGACCTGAGAGAGCTGACGGCCTCTGTTGTGGTGCGATAGATTCAATGTTTTGTGTCTGTTGTTGCGATAAGATGAACATTGAGAGAACCCACCACTCTCATGAGGATTATTGGCATCATGACGTATCGTGACCTCGACTGATATTGGTACAACACTGAAATGCTTCTATTGTGCCTTAGGTTTTTTTTATTTGACCGTCAGCATGCACGTTAGACCAAGAATCTTCTCATCTTATTAATCAGACTTCTGTGCAGAGGATTTTCCCTCATCAGTCTCACTACTGTTAAGTCAAATAAGGTAAAGTCTAATATTCAAAAAGTATATAAGTTCAAAACTACAAAAAGTAAAAAATAGGTTCTGCAGGACCAAATTATAACAAGTGACAAAATAGAAATGATCTCACATCATTTATAAAAATGATTTTACGTTGTGGTGAACACAAAGCAGGAGCTGGAACATTAGATGTTCTAAAGCTATTATATTGTGTAAGTGTTTATCTTGTACATTTTCCTGTAACTCATTGCCAGAGATGCTGTTGTATTATTGAGTAAAACTGAAAGACAAACTCCTCTGCTAGCAATGCGAAAAGAGTGAATTTCTTTTTTAGTGTGTTTACAATTACTTAAAAACCTGCGTACATCCACTAATTTTGGTGTAAAAGAAGGATACCTCAGCTGCAGGTATCCTTGTTGGGTTCTGCAATGTTGCCCTTTACCCAGCGGGGGATGTTTGGTTTTGGGATGCTAACATCTCTGACTCAGGCCAAAGTAGACTTTTTTTCACCAGTAAGTAAACCTGTGGACTGATAAAGTCCTCAAACTTTGCTGATGGATTACAACACACAAAGAGATGTGCAATCTATGTAAAACATTCAAACTATTTGTATTTGCTAAAGTCTTTATAAAACATAGACATATATATACAACTGAAATGAATATGCATGCAATTCATGCAGGCACTGCAGGTATATGCATGAATCAGCCCCCTTCTGTTCGCAACTCTCTGCAGCTGCTTCGGCATATAAGACCTAGAACAGGATCAAGTCTGATCCAGGTTACACTCAGATACAAGTACATATAATCTGAAGGTAAACAGCGACTTTGATGACAAAGTCTTTAGGTGACTTTTCATACACACTGGTAAAAAAAATTACAATTACGCAATTACAGCCCCTGATCTGATCTAGCAAACAGGTCCTTTTTGACCCATGCTCTTCCGTTGCATATAGTTTATTCTGTTCAAACATGAAGTTAATTATTGCAAAAGAGAGAGAGCACAAGCGCAGCCTATTTTTGAGTAAAAGCTAAAACTAAACCAAACACGTTGTGTAATGCCTATTGGAGTGGAGTTTTTCTTTGAGATTATCTGCTGCACCTCTGGTTTACCTTCGACCCTGAGAGACTTGTAACATGTTGATGTTGAACACAAACCGTGAAACTGCTTTAATATGAGTAGCTTAGCATCTGCTGATCTTTTAAATTTACACTCACCCACAATATCACTGAGGTCTGCAGATCAGATGCTTCTGGAAGTCCTGAGAAGGAGATCAGACCCTTTCGGTTGTTTCTCCTCCACATGAGGACCTCACCATAGTCTCTGGCTTTTAAAACAGGTTGAAACTTGTATTTATGTGATTTTATTTTATTTTACTATTAAGTTTCTACTTTATTGTTTAATTTAATAAAATGTATCTTCCCTGTTTTAGCTGCACAGCACTTTGGTCAACGTTTAGTCATGAAAAATGTACTTCTTTCTCACAAATTGTGCAAACTGTGGGTTTATGAATTCAATTTAGAGGAAACATACTAGGCTGTAGTGATGTGGTTCAGGCTGTGGGCAGTGCTTGTCAAAACAGTTAAAAAGCAGATTTCCTACTGCATTATGTAACCGAATTGGATGTCTTAGAAAGAGATCTTACTTACCTGATTGTTAACCAACACCGACAACGCCACCTTGGGACTTTCACCCAAAGAATAAACAATACTACCAGGATAAACATGATTGATCCCCACAATTATGCTAATCTATTAAAAAGACGGTTCCCCATAAATACAAAGATCAGTGCACAAGTGAATACAGAGACGAGACGTGTGTTAAAATTTGAAAAATGTAACAATTTTTATTTGGTCAGAAGTTAATGTTTTAAGACAATTCTGTATTATTCCTTTTCTATAAAAATTGATATTTCAATACCAGATATACACAGTTGGAAAAATAGAAACCCTCTAGAGAAGCATACACTACGTATTATTGAGGTAGGTCAAAAACAACAAGGGCTATTGCAGGGCAATAGGGTAAAATAGGAAAAATAATGACATTGACAGTTCTCATACATAACACACATTTAAATATGCAATACGATGCAGACTCTCTATCACAGAAATACACTGAACTCCAGTTAATCGCCTGAAATTTGCCGGAGGGGCCGTTTTGAGACATGACGTTATGAGACAACAACAAGGGCTATTGCAGGGCAAGTGATTGCAACCTCCTCATCTTTGTGAATACCTGTCATCAGGTGAGCACAGTTTGTTCACCCCTGTGACACAGAGCTTTGGAGCTGCTGCTGTGGTCACGTCCTGCTCATGCCCTTTGCTCTCAAACAGCCTCATGTCTTCATGTCATTGATTCAACAACATGTTGGAAAGTTTCCTCTGAGATTCTGCTCCATGTTGACATGACTGCATCACATCATCTCTGCAGACTTGTTGGCTGCACATATGGAGGATGCACATTTTGCTGCTGGCTCCTAAACAACTTTCCTGAAGAAAATGCTTTAACCACTTTATATTTTTTTATATTTAGCAGTGAACATAAGTTAACAACGGAACAGGAAGACCAGGATAAAGTCATGACTTTACTTTTTGTACTAAAACATAAAAGCAGGAATATTAATTTTAAATTGTGTTTCCTGAAAGTGATAATCCTTTTCCGTCCATTATTTTCCCCTTTGTCTTTTTCCATTCTTAGGGTCCAGAGAGAGAAGTTAATGGTTTACACTTTGAAGCGTTTAGGAAATATTGTTCTTTACGTGTAAATATTAGTTTTCAAGTTAGATTCACGTCTAACTTTAGGAATGTCTCTAAAATACAAAAAGAGAAAACATCACTAGTTAAAGGGGACATATCATGCAAATTCCACTTTGTTAGTGCTTCTAGACGTTAATGTGGGTATCTGGCATGTCTACCAACCCAAAAACTCTGGGAAAAAAACACTTGCGCGTTTTGTTATGGTTCCTCTAAGTCAGAAACGTCATTCTTGAGCGACTCGATTGAGCTTCCTGGGTTTTGTGTCGTAACAAGGAACTGGAAGTCTCCCTACATGGCCTTGGCCCACCCCCCCCCCCCCCCCCCCCCCCCCCCCCACCTCACCCCCCCCCCCCCCCCCCCCCCCCCCCCTGTCCCCCCACACTCGTTACGCCGGGTTTACACCGGACGCAGAAGCGCCGCTGCGAGGCAGCGCAGCGCCGTTCTCAAGCGCGCAGCCGCCTGGCTGTTCACACGGGACGTGCATTTCTCCGCGTTGGTCAGCCCCATAGACTGTATATATAAGGTCAGCCCGCGATTCTGCTTTCTCCGCTTGTTGTTGTACCCGTTGAATGTCGGGGTTCGGGGGTAAATGATGGTCTTCATAGCCCCCCCCCCCCCGATATGTCCTGATAAGTTCCCTGGAAATAACCTTTTAATTTCAAACTATATGTTTTGGGGGATTTATTTCTGTGAGTAATTACAGGAAATCAGCAAAAACAATGCGTGAACTAGAAATTCAGGAAGTCTATTCGTGGGAGTGACTTAGGACAAGGTCATTATACTGCAAGAATTATCCATTAGAAGATGGTAAATTGTGGACAGGAGGAGATTATTATAGTTTCAGGAGTTTTGGAACTGGCCTTGTTTGTTTTTACTGAAGACATTTTCCCATCCAAGAGGCGTCATCAGTTCTGAGTAATAGGAGTGCGGGCATGGAGATGGCTCAGAGAGCTGTCACACCGGCAGAAACTGCTGGATCCTTTAAGTTGAGTTGGTTAAATGTATGTTTGTTCCTGATTTATAAAAGAAATAAAGAATGCTGAAAAGCGAATGGTTCGTCTCTGGATGTTAGTGGCCCAGGAAGGTGCAGTGTCTTACGTGGTGCGATTTGGACCTGACATGTGTTCGATGTTAATAAAATGTGATTAAGCTATCTGTAGCAGTCAGTGGGGACGGGACAGTGCATCTTCAGTCTGCGGACAGAGCTGAACGTGTCTTCTACTACGTCCTCAGACAAAGCAGTGGATCGCAACTGAATCAAACTGTGGGTCAAAATAATTTCACCATATTGGACTGACAGACATTCACAGGATCTCCGTCATGGCAACAACATTTATATAATCACTTCCTGTTTTTTTGTCTTCACAGTGAATGCAGAACGTGCTGAAATGCTTTATATTGAGCATATATTGAAAAACAATAAAAAGTATATTGTAGAACTGTTTGAGGAGGACTCACTAATGACAAGGAATAATTCTGAAGTAGCTCCAGAGCTTTAACACAGGACAAGAGAAGAGACCATTCCAAACAGAACGGGCTCTGCACTAGTGACAGTAATGTAACAAACAGGAATATAATCTCTGTGAATGGTGCATCAGGTGAAAAAACACAAACAGAAATAAATCATTGTTAGAGTCATATCTTTCCATTTGTCTGATACATGACTGTCAAAACATCTCCACATCCCACATTTTGTTTTTGTTTGTTTGTTCTTGTATTTATTGTTTGAGCAGGTACAGTTTCTGATCATTTGATTTTATGACGTTGTGTAGATATTTTTACAGTCTGGCATCAATTTCCACTTTCCAAGTTGTGGTTGTTTTAAAATTCTCTCTGAGGGGTTCCAGGAAGTGAAAACACAATCGAACCAATATCCATTAGTCCTAATGCACTAATGACTTACAAATTTAATTCCATTTCCAGTGTTGGGGAAAAAACACGTGTTTGCACGAGCAAAGGATGACAAGATGATTGCTGCGTAAAGGTTGTTAAAACAGACCAAAGGCTCACTTGTCAAATTGAAGTGGATAAGATTGCTGGATCTAGGAAACTAGTTACTACACAGTCCCACAATCAACAGAGGGAATCTTATTGTGTAGCTCATAAGCAAATTCCAAACATTAAATATTTATGACTTTCACATATAAAAGGCTTATCAGCCTAATCATCTGATTGTCTGATCGACAGAGGGAGGTTGTTCCATAGTGGAGCCTTAACAGTGAATTAACATCACTCTGTCTCGAGTCTTTTCCTGAGTACTGAGAGTAACAGCTGGTAAGAGGAACTGAGGTCACAAGAAGGAGTGTAAGAGGGGGGAAGGTCCGCTAAGTACATTGGTGCAAGGCCATTCAGTGATTTGAAAAACAAGTCATAACATTTCATTGGGGAAACCAGTGCAATAAGGGGGGGATTGGGTGTGGTGTGATCCTATTTTCAACTTCTTGTGAGAACCCCAGCTGCTGTGTTTTAGGCGGTTGATAGATATATGGGGGAACCATTAAGGCGTTCCTGAGATATCGTGTTCATAAGAATGGAACGCACGGACAGGCAACCCAAAAACGTAGGCATAACTTTTGCCAGCACGGTGGCATAAAAATATCGCAATGATAATGCCATAATACAATAAAATCTAAAAAAACATGGAGCAAAAAATTCAGTAGTCACTGTAAAATAGGAAAAATAATGACATTGACAGTTCTCATACATAACACACATTTAAATATGCAATACGATGCAGACTCTCTATCACAGAAATACACTGAACTCCAGTTAATCGCCTGAAATTTGCCGGAGGGGCCGTTTTGAGACATGACAATTGGGTCTGAAGTTTGTTTTTCAGACACGAAGGAGATTCTCTGCTCAGAAAAGTTCACAACAACACAGAACCCTCTGGAGGATTCAGATGGGGGCTGGTGCAGCAGGCAGAGACAGGAGGACATAACACATTAATCCCACTGTGGAGATTTGTTTACAGCACATAATGACCGGCATCGGCCTCTATACCAAAAGTTCTCCTGATATCCTCATCGACGTCTCGTGTATGTCACATCAACATATTTGTTTTCTTGAGTTTTGCGTCTGTCGTGTGTTCGAAACGTCATCAACACACCCACTAGCTCGCGATGAATCGTCTGAAGGATCTCCTGCTCTGCTCTCACATCCGCTCATTTGGACATTCTGCTGACTTTTTACTGGGGGACTCTCACTCGGATTTGCATTCTCACATACAGTGGGTCTGCAGAATGTCCAAAGATTATAGTGAAGTGCATGTCTCGAAGTGTTTCATTTAGCTCAGTTTGTGTAATGCCTACAAACAGCGAAGGAACGTGGTTTACATTGTATATGTTAAAGACACATTAAACACACAAGTTATATTTGTGTAATGTGTAGGATTATGTTCTAATTTGTTGGTTTTGACAGTTTGACATCATGGAGGTGTATCTGTTCTTTTGCTATGTACTTTTGTTGTGCACGTGTCCATGTCATGTTTGTAGCGTGTTGTCGGCTCAGTGATGGCTGAACACATTTTGATGACACAAATAATCGTCAGTAAATTACGTTTTTTAATTTTTTTTTATTGATACTTAAAGTTGCAGTGTGTAGAATTTATTGACAGAAAGTGGTGAAGTGTCATGTTGCAGCTGAATACCCACCACCTCCCCCTCCCCTTTCAAACATGAAAGAGAACCTGTGGTAACCTTCAGTTTTCATAAAAACTCAAAAGGTGTTTAGTTTGTCCAGTCTGGGCTACTACAAGAAACATGGCGGCCTCCATAGAGAGGACCCCCCCTGATGTAAATATACAGTACTTCAATATAAAGGGCCCATTCTAGGGTAAATAAAACAACAATTTGTATGATTTAGATGAAACACACTCGTGAAAACATCACTAGGATTATTTTATATTCAATTTCTGTCAATAGATCCCTTTCACCTAAATCTTACACACTGGACCTTTAATGCATGACACACAAACCACTGCAACTGAACAATGTTTGAGTGAAATTTGTTACTTAAAATTAAGTAAAAAGAAAGTTGTGCGTCTACGTCGACAGTCAGCCAAATAAACAACAGTAGAGTACAGTGGCACTTTAAGGCTGTCTTCCACCCAACCCTCCCACCCAGCTGCCTCCCTCATAATGCCCTGCCCAGCCCCATCACACTGAATCGATGATTCTGTCCTCAGAGGATTCACCGAGGAGAAAAACACAAAAAGCAGATCAACGGTAAGGCACTGAAATCAATTCAATTTTCACTTTCATTTGAACAAACACCATGTTCAGTTGAAGCAATACAGGAGACGTGCTTGGACACAACAAGTGTAAGTTCCATTTTAAATTTAGCATGACAGCAAGAGAATGAGTTACTTAGCACATAAAAGTGAAATAAAGTTGAGTGTTTTTTTTAGTGTGTTAATCTAAAACTGTTATTTTTGCTGTTAGACAGAGAAGGTTGAACTGTCTGGATGGTGGAATTATTGCTATAGATTGACCTGACCTTGTGCATTTTATTCTTTATAAGATTTCACTTCCACAGCATCCAGAGTGGATATGTTCATAAATGCGTCACCTCTGTCATGATGACAAAACATTTGGATCAGCGGCCATTTGAAATTGTAACATTTCTTCTCTGAATAGATGACATCATCATGATGTTTTTCTCTGTGAATGTACCTTGTTCTGTTTTCGGTCAAATGTCTCTGAAGGATCCAGACAATGTACATCTCACTGTCGCTGTTCCTCTTCTCCTTGATGGGTAAGCACGCTTCAAATAATATAATATCACTATTAAGAATTTCTATGATTTATTTTAACATATCATCTTGTATAATGTGTGATGTAACAGTGGATATGAGCAGCAGAGGGCGGTTGAGTTTCTAGCTTTCTGACTCAGGAGGATACTACCAGCGTTTTATTGGTTCATGCTGCTTCTGTAACGATCTTATCAATCAGCAGAACCTGCCTTAATCAGATTTCAGAGATTGGATTATATCACTGCAGGTCCATGGCCGTCTTTGACTCTCCTGTTGTTGCTTTGTGAATGACTGAAGCGAATATGGTCGACATTGTGATTTGATTTTCCCGGAACATGACATCGTCCTCTGAAGTTACACAAATGAATTGATAAAGAATGGTAAAAATTGATAAATGATCAAAAGATTTGATTAATTTAAAGCTGATTAGAATAAAACGTTCCCCTCATAAAAATAATAATGATTAAACTGTCTTTTAAATGTATTCGAGTTGAAATATACAGTGAACTGTCATTTGAACTATATTGACATTCTATTTGAAACAGTGGAGCTCTGATATGAACAGCGACTAAGAAATATAACTAAGAAATTCCAACAACTGAGAGGCAAAAACTGGATCAGTTAGTGTGGGTGTGGTTTTTGATTGGCGACAAATATCAGTTGAGTGTTGTGAGTGGTGTGGTTTCACACACACAGTAACACAGGGCAGTTCATTATCAGAGCAACACCACTTTCCTCAAATGATGAGTGTAAGACAGGGAATACGATGAAACACGTCTGTTTTCATCATGTCACAACTGTGTTTATTAAATTGTCTTTAATCTCATCAAATCACATAATCACACTGCTCCATCTTTCAATTCACATGACCGAAAATATCTCCAATAATTATGTCTCCAGACATCGTTAGCAGGATTGCCCAAGAAAGTATAGGACCGATTTCCATGAAACTTATTAGAGGACCGGGGTATGACCCAAGGAGGAATCCATAAAATTTGGTGCAGATCCGGATCAGGGACGGATCCATGAATGTGTTGTTTTTCACTTTCTTTAATATTGTGAGTGCATTTTGCAACATTTTCATTTATTTCTCAGAAAATAATTCATGGATCTTGATGACAAAAAAAACCAAAAACTGGCAAGTTAAGGGAACGGATATTTACTAGTGCGTGAAATTTAGCGCAGATCCACATAAAACTCTCGTTCGAGTGAACTTATTTCATAAGGGGGCTGTTGGGCCTTGGTGGAGTTATGCAAATAAAACTATATTATGAAATAGACTTTCAACGGAGCAACGTGGTTGTTGTTGAAGGAAGAGAAATAAAAAACGCATATTGTTGAACTTTGAACGGTGTCACTTAATTTGTTATGAGTAACTGTAAATGTGATTTTTTGGAGAAAGGAACCTGATTCTAATTGACGGATGACTGAAGCACTTAAATTCTATGAATAACAATTACATCGATTTTTTAAGGCAATCGGTTTTCATGTGAATCAATTTGCTGTAGAAGTTAATATAACTAAGAAATTCCAAGTTCCAAGCAATGTTACATTAGCCCAATTAAGATAAATATGTTGTTTGTCAAGAATACAGCTAAAGTCAATTATCTTTCTGCCAATAGATCCCTTTCACCTAAATCTTACACACTTAACCTTTAAGTCAAATACCATTTACATGGTACGTCAGTTTAACATTCATTATGTGCTTCGGGTTAAGGTGAATCTTGAATCTTCTGGATTGGTTGTGGTTTATAGAAACAGTGTGCCATCTGATTTCAGGTTCATCTGCCCTAAAACAAGGGGATTTCGGCATTTTCACCGCTTGCATCACCATGAATAGAACCCTCAGGTCCACACAGACGTCTCAACATCATCACATTTCAAATGTATTTACTTTACATTTAAATGAAGTGAAACTTCCAAGATAATTAACCATAAGGTTTTGATCCATTGTAGGTTGAACTGCTATTATTCATACTGTAAGGGCTCTCCATCCTTCGACTGTAAGTACAAGATACCGAGCGGGGTCGTGATAGCCACGGGTCGGTTTGACAACAAATGCGAGTTCTTTCCCCCAAACCAGGGTCCGCTGTACACCAACAAAACCACGATCTACAACTGCACCCTGACAAGAAAAAGCAGGGATGAAGAGAAGCAGATCATCATAAACTACAGCCTTACTAAAGGGAAAGGTTAGTATTTTCTGTCTTTATATTTCATACAGTAAATGTCTTGCTGAGCGTTCACACTGTATTTGTGTCCAGCAGCTTAATTTTAACCCTGGGTTCCCTAGCAGGTTAATACAGACCTGATATGGAACCAGTTTATCAGTAATCTATGAGTTGTGAATCAATACACCATCAAAAAAGAGTGAGCATGGGCTCAGAAGCTTATTTGAGTTCCACATTGAGTTTTATAAATTAATTTGTAGTTTGGATTAATGATAAAAATCTATCAGTATCATCACATGGCGTGTTTACTGAGATGGCGTGTTTATACTGAGATTATGTGCTATATTACAGATATTTGCAGCAGCAGTATATTTGCACCACAATATTTCCACCAGGTGAGACTAATGTAAACCACACATGCAAATAGACATCACCAATTTGACAACTAATGCACGGCACATAGAAAACGTGCGGCAAATACTCAAAACCCAACCAAATACTTCTCTGGTTGTGAGTATTTGCAGCCGGACATGTGTTGTCAATTTCTTTCTCCCTTTGCATGTGTCGTGTCTGTTTTCATTTGTGCATGCAGTGCACTGAGCTCTTAGGGCCACCATAGAGGTATCCACTAAAAAACTGCTGAGGTTGAAAACTTAAAAAAAAACAGCAAGCAACTTTCTAATGGGCTTCAGAAGATGTTTGTACTTTAAAAGCAGAAATGTACAGTAAAGTAACTTTGATATTCAGGATACGATGCAGCTTCTGTACTAATGTAATTATGCTTGCAACGTTATTTTAACAAACACTGACATCTCTGCGTTTAGACCACAACAATACAACATGATGAAGTTACATTCTCTGGTGGTTTGCCAATGTTTTTATCCATGAAATACATTTAATGTTTACATTTATTTATAAAAACTGCGCCTTGTCATGGTAACATGCTCACAATAATGACACATTTAAAGGGATAGTTCCTTTTACATTTTCCTCATCTGACATGAAGAACTGAGCTGTGGCTGTTGGACAGACATTTATCACAGGGCCAAAATACAGAGACAAACAACCTTTCACTCTCACATTCACACCTACAGTCAATTAGCGTCTCCATTCAACCTAGCCCCAATCAGCATATCTTTGCACTGTGGGAGGAAGCCAGAGTACACATAAAAAACCCACACAGACACGGAGCATGATAAAAAGGTGAGGTGTTTTTCAGTGCAGGCATCTGGGACTGGTTTTGTGTTAGAGGCAGAACTGTATGGCTTCATGTTTTGTATAAAGTGATGCAGCAGTGGAGTGATACTGAGTCTAATGTCCCTCTGTCTTTCTCCTCAGAAGCCATTAAGTCCTGTCCTGACACCACAGGCTTAATTCTGCATCAAGCTCCTGCCGTGCTGTGGCCTGTGCTCACTGTGTCTCTGTGGAGGCTCCTGGTTCCAGACAGACAAACAACATGAGGGACGGGCTGTGGAGTTCGTGACCAACACAGATGAATTCAATATTTCTTGTCTTATCAATCACATGTATTCACTCCATCCCCAAGTATTTTATATTTTCACTTTTGTACAAGTCAATGTGGTTCGTCTGATATCTGGAGGAGTTTTTTTTTCTCTTGTAAGCTCTTTATAACACAGCCTGTGATTTACAATTTTACTTTTGAGTACAATGTGAATGAAGTACCAATAAAATTGTCACTGGTCGCTGCTGCTTCTCAAATGAAGGAACAGTGGAACAGACCCAGACTGGGAGGAACAAGAGGGGAACTACTGTTTTCAGCAGCACTCCAGCTGCTGAAAACATATGTCTCCAGATGCTGAAAACATCTGTCTCCAGATGCTGAAAACATATGTCTCCAGATTCTGAAGGCACCATTCTCACGTTGTTGAAAACACCAGTCTCCAGCTGCTGAAAACATCTGTCTCCAGATGCTGAAAACATCTGTCTCCAGATGCTGAAAACATCTGTCTCCAGATGCTGAAAACATATGTCTCCAGATTCTGAAGGCACCATTCTCACGTTGTTGAAAACACCAGTCTCCAGCTGCTGAAAACATCTGTCTCCAGATGCTGAAAACATCTGTCTCCAGATGCTGAAAACATATGTCTCCAGATTCTGAAGGCACCATTCTCATGTTGTTGAAAAAACCAGTCTCCAGCTGCTGAAAACATCTGTCTCCAGATGCTGAAAACATCTGTCTCCAGATGCTGAAGGCACCATTCTCAAGTGGTTGAAAACACCTGTCTCCAGCTGCTGAAAACATCTATCTCCAGCTACTGAAAACAATAGTCTCCAGTTGCTGAAAATATCTGTCTCCAGATGCTGAAAACACCTGTCTCCAGATGCTGGAAACATCTGTCTCCAGCAGCTGAAAACTCCAGTCTCAAGCAGCTGAAAACATCTGTCTCCAGCAGCTGAAAACGCATGTCTCCGGCTGCGGAAAACATCTGTCTCCCGCTGCTGAAAACAATAGTCTCCAGTTGCTGAAAACATCTGTCTCCAGATGCTGAAAACAATAGTCTCCAGCAGCTGAAAACACTAGTCTCCAGATGCTGAAAAAAAAAAGTTTAACAACAAAACCAGATGATTTTATTCTGTGTTTTTCTGTCAAATCAACATAATCATAGAATCTAGTGTTAATAAGCAATGCTGATCGAAGCTGAATCCTCAGAGGCAATTGAAGACAACCCATTCAAACAAATAACACCAAAAACATCACACTTCATATATTTATTGAGCAGACAGTTTAAACTTTATTGTTCTCGTAGCAAAACATTGGTGAACGTTTACTTTTAGTAAATGGTTCGATCCCTTGAGCAGCAAAAACATTTTCCACTAACAGTTGAACAGTGTATTTATTGACTTGAAGGAATTTTGGCTCATTCCTTTTTAACAAAAAGTATTTTCTTTATTTTTTGGCACCAGATCTTCAACGAATAATGTCATTAATTCTTATAGTCTAACTGAACAGAGTACACGTGTAATGAGGGAAAGTTTTTCTCAAGAGCGTTTCACTGTCGAGAAATGTTTGGGATGGACATATTGAGGGTAAATCCATGTTCTGGGCCAAATAAAACACCATCGTCATCACAGACCAAACTCAGCGAAACACGAAGGACCACATCCCACACAGGACCATCACTGTAACAGGGCAGGGTGATCAAACTGTTAACTGGAGACCAGCAGAGGGAGACAAACGGGAGAAATAAACGGGTCGTAAAATTAAAGCAGTGACAGTGAGATGTGTCACCTTTTACTCTGCATGTGATCACTTGTCTACACTGGAGAGATATGTTTTCAGCCGCTAGAGACTAATGTGATTGTTATTAAACATATAAAATTCTGAACTCAGGACAAATATTTACCTACATTTTACTAACAATATATACATAAATACATGAAATAATTATTTCTACAATTAAAACATAGTATTTAATTCACCTTTTACTGCTTAACTGCTGAACTGGTTAAATAGATATAGCATGAACAATTAAATAATTTACTAAAAATATTAATGTTGCTGATTAATTGAGAGTTATATATAAACTATTCTATGTATTTCTACATTTCTGCTTTTATTAATTCTGTACTTCTGTGTGTGTTAATGAAGTAGATTTAATAAACGATGACGTATTATTATAGAGTCCATGATTGTGTGAGACAGGTCCCATATGGAGGACGATACATGACTTAAGTATAAATAAATAAATGTATAAATAAATACAGAAATAAATACAGAAATACAGAAATAAATAAGTACAGAAATGTATAAATAAATGTCTTAAATATATTTCCACATTTATTTATTTCTGTATTGCTCTGTCCGTATGCTAATGAGAAAGGCGGTCCTAACCTCAGTCTCATGCAGGATTGGTCACAGGAGTGTGATGATCCAGTCCTACTACTTGTGCCTTTCAATGCTGACTGGTGTCCAGTAGCTGTTGGCAGTGTTGAGCCAGTTCACACTTGAAATGAACTAGTTCAAGTTCAGAGGGTTAGGGTTAGTTAAGGTTATTTTTTATTGGGATGATTTAGGTGTCAGTAGTCCTGACTGTGAGCGTCACGTCTCGTGTTGTACTGAGCACAACATGTTGACGAGTCATTTTTCATGATGTTTAAATTCTGCCTCATAAACTCTGGAGCGAATCAAACGAACACTAAGTGACTTCATGTACTGATCAGGTCCTGATAACTAGTGAGGAGTGTTTATTAGTTAGAGTGAGAGCAGAGAGGAGGAGGACACAGAAACTCCAGCTCGGTACAAACCAGCTGCAGCTTCTGCTCTGATCATGACGCAGCTGATCTCTGAGCAGATGTGAACAGAGAAACTCTGTGTTTTCACTGTTTCCACTGTTCTACAAAGTCACTGACCGGCTGCTTCACGGTGACGAGCTCTGATCTCACTGCGTGTGTCTCTGAGTGAGTGAGTGAGTGGTGGTGGTGGGGGGGGGGGGGGGGGGGCGTAGCCCCGGGGCCTGTGTGTGTGTGTGTATCTATATGCTCAGTTGACCAATCCTGCTCGAGACTGAGGTTGGGACCTCCTACCTCATTTACATATGGACACAGAAATACAGAAATAAATAAATGTGGAAATATATTGAAGACATTTATTTCTGTATTTATTTATCCATTTCTGTATTTATTTATTTGTGCATTTATTTCTGTATTTATTTATACATTTATACTTAAGTCATGTATCGTCCTCCATAGTCCCAGACTATACTGCAGAACATAAAGTCAGAAAAACTGGAGCCACCTTTGTGTTCATTTATCTAAAGTCCTGTATAAAAGCAGTTTTCTAGTGTGATCAGTGGTTTTCTTCGACCAATAATTATCTGCAGAATTCAATGATCTCCTTGCTCCTCCGGATCGAACCACGTGCTTGATTTCACCTGAGAAAACAAAGTACCTGCACTTCAGGTATATAAAGGTTTAAACCTTATAAACCCTTCGCACTGGTTTAGCTCAGTGGTTACTTCATCAACTTTCTCGTTCAGAAAACTGGTCTCTAATCCTCGCGGGTTCGAAGCCACGGGCGCTGTCCAGTGTTTTCATTTTTCTCTCTCTCTTCTCTTCACTCCTCCGTCAACATGTTGTTCTTTCACTTTTCACTCTTCTTTCGTCTGTCGCCTTTTCACCAGTAAACCACTCAACACTTATTTCTGCAGTGAAACCAACACTTCCGCCAAACTCGCTGACTCCACCAATCAGCAGCCTGAAAAGACGCTAGTCTCGCCACATACACGCTCATGATTGGCTGATAGCAAGGGGGCTGGACAGGACACTGGACACAGAGTCGCTACTTTAACACAAACTAAAACACGTGTCTCATATTGTGGAGTAAGTTGCTCTCAGCTGATCCCGTGTTTTATACACTTATAGACGATATATTCTAACTTCTGTACAGTACAGTTAAAACTTGAACTGCTGCAAGCTCAGTCGCACTGGTTCAGCTCAGTGGTTCCTTCTGTGCCTATTTCTGTCTTTCACTTCAATCCTCTCATCAACTCCTCACTTTGTTCATACACTTATATCAGCCGTGCTATATTTATTTATCCGTTAAACATCTGCTGTATATACTGTATATTTATTCATATGCTACAATATTTATTCATCTGCTACCGATCCTGTACATATATTCTTATTCACTTTAACTCTATATAGTCTATGTCTGTATTACTTACCTCAAGGCACTCCAATGCAGAGTTTTCACAGCCGTCATCCTGTTCACCGTACTTTTACAGTCATATACACTTCTCTTACTTCATAATATACTGCACAGATCTTTAACTGTCCGTGGACATTGCACTGATGTCTTTGTTTTTTCTTGTTTTTACTTGTTGTCTTGACATGCTCTATGTGCCTTAGAAAAATAAAGAATTTGAATTCAGAATTCTCTGACATCTCTACCAAACTATAATATAGTGTGTTTACAGGTTTCGCTTTTATTTTAATTTAATAAGTGCTTAAAGTTTATATTAATTTAATTTTAATGCACATACTTCACATGAACTTTCTCATGAAAAAGTCCTAAGAACAATGTCTTCGCATTAACTTGTCCTTTGAGTTGCATTCATTTTTGTCTCATTGCACAGGACATCTGTCTTTATGGTCGAACACACGTCTTTCATTGTTTCCAGAAGTTTCAATGCAGTTAAACTATCAGTGGAAATGAGATGTGCAACGTCCCCCACCCTCACCTGTCCGACCTCAAAAGTGTCAAGAGTGGCCATTTTCTAGAATTTTACAATCCCTCCAAATTAAAATAAAAGGTTTTCACTGGTCATCTGAACCAAAACCTTCCATTTAAGATGATACCATTATTTCTGAACACAGTCACAAAGCAAATCAAGGATGTAGGATTTTATTGAGTTTCTTTGTTCTTTACAGTATTGGCGGCATAGATGGTTAAATAGTGACTTTGCTCACCTGTTGTTGGACCATGTTATTGCCATGGAGAGACATTTATGCTTTTATTTCAAGCTCCATCAGAACAAAACCAAACTGCACATTAACTCTTTCCCCACAAATCACAGAATGATGTGTTGCTGTCTTTCTGTCCAAAGAGTAGTGAACATGTGAAAATATTACAGCTGTTTAAAAAGCACAGCCTCTTTCTTCATTACTCAGCGCTTCACAAACACACAGAAGACCAATTTAAAACAAACTTTACTTGAAGCCTCTGGATGCTCCTCATCTTAAAATAACAAACTAACAAATATATTTTTGATTTCAAAAGAAAGTAACTTTAAATGAATTCCTGTACATGTTTGGTGATATGTTCTGACAATAAATAAAGAATACAGGAACAACATGGCTTCTTCCTCATGGCTCTGTTCACTCTTCACTCTGCGAACTCTGTAATACAACATGTTCCTCTCCAGTTTGCTGCGTGATGAAATGTATATGTTAATAATAAAATAACTGCGGAGAGATCTTTCACCTTTGTGTGGCTGCAGTGGATTTCTTCTCAGTGTCTGTGTCAATGTGTCCCTGTGTCAACAAAGCATCTGCAAACTGATATTTCATTGTATATTTCATTAAGTATCACTGCTCAGAGAACAACAGATGTTAAGATGTAATGAGCGCTCTGTTTCCTCAATATGGAAATTGACTAAATACACGAGAAATACACAAGAAGAGTTTTTTCCCTGAATGAATTGAACGATGAGGCTCCTGAAAGGAAGATGTTTCTGAGTGAAAATTTCCAAAATGGTGAGGATTTTGAAAACACTTCAGCGATAAGAGTCGGTCAGGAACAAATGAAGTTATGCTGCGGTTAAGGGTGCATTCACAAACCTGTTACTTTCACTATTGTGACTTTTTTAATGCTAAAAAAGAGCAAGATCAGAATAGTGGTACATTTTGTAAATTTGCATGTTTCCATTAGTGCAGACAGTTAGGATTGATATCAGCCTCATATATATGGCACCCTGCAGAGCTTCCTGTACCCCTGGCAGAATTTTTACCAAACAGGAGAATGTTACACATGGACACAACCTTTGCCTGAAACTATTTTGTTTAAAGGTAAAAAGTGGAGAACATGTAGGTGTTTGAACACAGACCGTATAGTGTTACCTTGTTGACGGTTTTAACACAGTGGAACCTCATACAATATGTTACTCTATGTCACAGATATGAACATAATATTGTTGCTTTACACTTTACAACCTCTTTATTTACAGAAATAAACAATGTTGAGTGGTATTTTTTCTCAGGCTTCTGAAAGGTGATCGAGTTTTCAGGACAAAAGTATTCGACTGTAGCTGTGTTCGATCTCAGAAGATAAACTTCCTTCAGAGGATGGAGCCCACAAAGAAAGTTGACTTTCTCAAAGACTATGTATAAAACCAATACTTCACATATTCATACTTTACTTATAAAGAGCATTTTCGCATAAAAACACCTGAATACAGCTTTGTAGGATTCACCGCAGTGTCACAGAGTGTTTAGCCTTTGCCTTACAACCGGTAAATCCCACGCCCTCCCATTGGTGCTCTGGTCAAAGCTACGCCCCCAAAACACATCAACGTGCACTGACAACTGCTAGAAGCGGTGTGTGTCTCCCCTGCTGAAGATTCCGGTCATGTGCAGTGAGAGCAGGGTGCACGCAGGCAGGCAGGTCACTCAGTGGCAGACAGGTACGCCATCTTGTTTATTACTGTCCTGTGAGGGCCACAGGCAACGGTTTTATATATTGATGGCTGGGATGTGAAGAAGATTTCCACAAATAAGATAGTGTTTCAGAAACCAGTTACCAACCATACCTTTGAAGTCATGACATTTCATGAGTTCGAAAGAGGGGTGGGGCAGAGCTTGTATATCTTTGATTTGTAGTTGCTGGCGAATTAAACTATGGAGTTCCTTTTTTGTGGAAGAACTGAGATGATACAACCACGGGTGAAGATCTTGCTGACCATGTTTACTGAACAGGAATTCTACCAAAGCACCTGGTGTCAGAGAGTGGACACATTACTCAAATATTTTAGCAACAAAATATTATCTCTAAAACTTTCCAAAAAAGTGACCCAGAATAGAGAGAGATTAATAAAGAACTGTCTTGTAATAAATTCAAAACATGCAACTTTTATGATCTGTTGATACGCTACATGTATGACGTGCATCAAAAATCATCAAAGGCAAAGCTTCCTGTTTGCCGCAGACTGAGTTCACAAATTCCTCTGTAGCTATGAGTGGGCAGTCCGTACATTAGGAGACATCACTTTAATTCAAATGGTTTACTCACAACAACAGTCACTCAATTTATGCAACAGTTTTCAGAGCTGCATATACACATTTTGTCTTAAATGCAGTCAACACCTGAGATAATATCTTGCATGCTGTTAAAAGCGATGACCCCCCCCCCCCAAAAAAAAATTTAGTTTAACATTTTTTCCTCTAACATATGGAAAAAATGTTTATAAATAAATAGAAACAAAATCGGAAGACTTTTTTTCTTTTCCAAAAAAGTATTATTTACAGCTACTCTGAACCCCTGAACTACACACAAACAAACACAGACTCAAAATGTTGCTGGACCAGTATCAAGAAGCTACTGTATGATTGTCAATAGTGCAGGCTGTGCTGATATATTTGAGTGTAAAATACACTACATGACTGGTAGAGGACACAGTACTGTATGTGCTACATGTGGCACCAAAATAGAGGGGCCACATTAAGCCAGAGCTAATATGTTATTATCTGTTTTCATTCTGGTCAGAAGCCCTGTGGTTCAACCCATGTGCACGTATTCTCATGTACAGTGTGTTGAAACTGCGATCTGTGCAGGGAAGCAGTACTGTTATCACTTTTTTAGAAATATTTAATACTCAATAGTCTCATTAAATTTCGTGAAATAGGCACAAACTCAAATCAAATCATCTGTATGCAAATTATACATATAGTTACTCTCACTCCTTGATATGACAATATTTGCACAAATGTCCACCTTCTAGGGATGTCACAATATGAAATTTTAGTTTTGTTGTTTTGTATTATCATGAACAATATCCAGTTATTTTATATAGTGTAACAATTGGCTATATAAAAGTAATTCATGTAAGCTATTTTATTTAGTTGCCTTATGTGAAAGGTTGGTCAGTGAATTTGTGTTTCCGGTCATCATAAGCAATATATCTGTGTGGGACTTTTATTGTGAAGGGTCACCGACGGAAGTTGTTTTGGGAGCGACCCATTGACTAGTTGTGAAAAAGTAAACGGGCATATTGTCCTGGTTCAAGTCACATTCTTCCTGTTCTTATTATACTATTACCTCTCTATAGGTGAATTAAACTCTCGGCTACATTTATAATGGTGAATAGGAAGAGAGAGAGAGGGCGCCAGAGAGAGGGGGTGTGTCGGCCCCTCCTTCCGAGCTGTTCAGAACCCGAAAGTAAACAAAGATTTCTCCTCTCACTGTGAACTCCTCCGATTGAGTTTTTGTCCAGCGTTGGTGGAAATAAGGCTGTTAAGTCAGTTCCCTCTTCTCAACTAACGTTTCAGTGGCTCGCGCATGTCGCGAGAGGCAGGACACCATAGTTAGATATAGTAGTTTTCACAATTCTTACTCTTATGACGTGACGTTATGAAACCGTAGATATCGTATAATCGGTTAATTGCGACATCCCTACAACCTTCAACTCCCTAAAGCTCTGCGCCCACTCTAGCACCCCTTGAGGCTGTAGTGCATATAACTAACTAGTGAAACAACTTTGTTTTTAAATGGTTGACATAAGTGGAGCTATGTTGTTAAGCTGTGAAAAAAGGTTTAAATTGAGATCAGGTAAAAGCGGAGCTGTGCTAATATTAACATGTTATCAAGCAACATTTTCATGTTTACATTATGACATGCTAATGAGACTAGGGCTTTAAGTGTTTTTTAAATCAAGTTCGAACGAATTTGGCATTACACACATTTCGTTCCAGTATGCTAGCTTCAACAAGATTAAATGTTAATAAGCTAAAGTGATCCCTAATGTACAACTGAATACTATTGTACTAACGAGCACTGCTTGTTGATAATACCTCTACAAGGTATAACAAGGTGTAACACATGCACCTGTTTACGTCCCACTAAAGTGAATGAGTAAACAAGAGAGAGACATCAGACACAGCAAATGTTAAACAAATGGTTTCGAAAAGTAAACCAAGCCAGAGTGTGCTGAGTTCAGAGCTAGCTATCTTGAACGTTGTTTACAGTTAGGGAACTAAACTAATTTGGCTCAGTGGAATATGAAAACATTTCTGCAAAAATAAACTTAACAAAATAGAAATCCTGAGTCTTCCGAGAACTAAGAAAAAATACCCAAACTTTCATATTCTGCACTAGCTTTGAATGGGATTACTTCAATTGTTCTAATCATGTTTAATCTATTTCTTTTTGTCTAGCTAATCATGCACAGAGGCAGAGTTTATGCTAATTTCACAAAATTTCCTGAGACTGATGATTTAACTGAATTGCCATGAGTGCTCTCCCACACAATGCATATAACACCCAACCATGCACTGGCTTTTTTTTTTTAATTTTGGGGCATTTACATTTGTTAAATCACTGTGGAACCAGTCAGTTCACCATGGGCTCATCTTCAGGCAGGAAGCTCCTTCAGCTGTCACAGCTACGACACCAGCAGCTGCGTGAACGAGGCTAAAAAGAGAAACGTTCCAATGGTTCGAACTTGTTACCGCATCCTGTAGGAGTACAGTATGAGCGGGTTGGGTGGGCTAGGGTGGGGGGAACTTGTCAGGAAGACATCATTCTTGCAGAAGTGTCTCCCTCCAGTCAAAGGTGTGGTTTGGTCCATGTGTGAGGGGCAGGATGGGAGGGTCCACTAACTGCCACACCCCTGTGTCCCCCTGCTCCTCACTGGAGCAGAAGCCCAGGTAGGGGATCTGAAGACCAAGCAGAGGAATCAATGGTTATTTTTAGGAAAAGAAGGTCAGACAGATGCTTTTTGGATGAGAGATTAGTTTAACCTCCTACAAGGAAAACTATTTTCCCCATGATGTTTTATGCTTATCTAACCCTTTCCATCATGTTTTGAGTGAAGTTGCACTGCTGGCTTATTGGACAATGTGCTCTGTGCAGCCCATCTATTGGCATCACCAATAAAATAATTAAAACTGTTGTGAACTGATTGTTTTAATTTGGCGTACATGTTAAACTTACAAATAAACTTCTTTGAAGAATTTTCAAAATCATTTAAAAAGTTGTAGTGTCTCCTCTTCTGGTTCAAGATAAATAACTTTTGTTGAGAAAACCTGTATTATTATTTCTTATATCTGACATCTTCTGGCTGCTCTGCAATGATAACTGTCTTTTACGTACTAATTCCACAAATGTCCATCTGTCTCTCTGTCTGTCTGTATATGGAATGCATATGTTGGGAACTGTTCATCTTATCAACTTCACACTTAGTATGTGTGTTGTTAATGGCCCAAGGAAGTGCAACATTGAATTTGGTGCAATTTGGACACGCTATATTCAATATTAATAAACTTTGAAACAAACAGCGCTCTGTAGCCAGCAGTGTGCCCTTAGTCTGCAGACTGAGTTGATCATGTCGTCTTCTACGTCATGGCATGATAAATATATTTATCATTATCATTATATTTATAATTAGTTCCTGTCCACTGCTAGTCAAAATGGCCACCAGACCATTTTGATGATTTGATTCTTTTTAATACACCATATCGGACCGACCCAGACATTCATGTTTTTTGCGGGTGCTGATCTCTGTCACGGCAGTAATATTCATATAATCAATTAATCCTCTTTTGTAATTTGTCTTCAAAATAAAAGCACAATATTTTGTTGCTGCCATACTTTTTATCCAACTTAATTACAAAGCTTTTATTTTGAAAAGTTGTGAACTTGGGTCTGATGATTTTGTTGATTGTGTAACAGACCTCTGAAAGAGCCACCATGTAATGTATGGAAAAATAACACCAGTTCAGTAAATCATTCAAACTTATATACAAACCACACACATGAAGACTAATCAGCAAATTCAGTTTCATTTTATGTAAAACATCAACTTTAAAATCTTCATTGCAGATAAACCAGATAGGATGAACACAAAGTTTTCTAACTTCACTCTGCACCGTAGACTATTTATAAAAAGCTCTGCACACAAACAATAAAAAGTGACAGTATATTGTTGAACTGTTGGAGAAGGACTCACTAATGACAAGGAATAATTCTGAAGCAGCTCCAGATTTCATTGGGGGGTAGGATTCTATTGGCCACTGTACAGTGACAAATATGACTACAAACCTGTAACTACTACTAATGTGTAGCTGAGACAATGTGAACTCAACAGGGAATTAACTGTTTATATGCATCTTCAATGGTTTTAGAGCTATGTCCAAATGCAAATGACAGATTTAGTGCAGAATTGAATGCGTTGGGCCTTGGCAGAGGTAAATGTTCTACTGAGTTCACTTCTAGTTACTACTTTTACTTAAATGAAGGATCTGGATAGTATCCCTTGTTTAAGTCATGGCGACTGGTTGGATCATGAAAAAAGACAGTGAACAATATTGAATGTGTGCAGGTCACAAGAAACTTGGTTGAAATTGGTCTGGATAAGGTTGGTTGTGGATTGTGGTGTTGAAGCGGAAATAGGAGAAACAGCTTCTGTGTTTAAGGAGGTTTATTGATCGCAGTGCAGCTAATGAAGACACAACAGGTCGGTCTGTCTGGCTGTGGACAGCCACACTACTACTGAAAGCACTCTGTTGCCATGACAATAAGGCTTGTTTTGATGATGTCATCCAAGCAGTTAGCTCCAAACTGTTGAAGCAGAAACATCAGATTCTTCTCTTTGCATCTCAAGTCAAGTGCAATAATGTGTGCATGTATTGCTTATAAATGAGTGACAGTAACACATTAAAATCCCCACGAAAATATAGAATGAGGAATAAAAAGTGTTCCATATTAGACTGCTTATGTGCAGGAGACAATACAGATGAACAATAAAGGCTCAATGAGTTGAGTTATGAAAGAATGAATATTAAACATAGGTGGGAAGATGAAATTGGTGTTTACCTAGATAACCAGACTTGTTGCAAAGAATAAAAGAGTTTTCTAGAATAACAGAAGTGTCTTATCAAACTATTTTCATCATGTTTATAAATTAAGAAATGTATTCACATTAAAATATTATTGGATCCAATATAATGTATGAATGCCATTGCTTAGTGTCATGTAGCCACACACCTTTCAATCCTACCTCATTGGCTTGATGAATATCCACCTAGTTATCAATGTGCAGTGATAAATTCATCTTCATTCGTCCTTGTATGTGTAGAGGCTGATCAACACTGTTTAGTTTTTTGGGCTGATGCTGCTACCGACATATTGACTATTACTCTTGTTATTATGGACAAACTGTGGGCTGGTAGGTGTTGACTGTCGGTCTATTTGTAGTGGAGATGATCTATGTTGTTACAACTGTCTATGGGCAGGAGACTACATATAGAAATAAGCCAGTAACAACATTTTGTGCAAAGCATCTTTTCGTTTCACTTGAGGTGAATATAGTTAAGAATTTTTTCATTTGTAAAAAAAATCTTTAAAATAAAGATAAAGTTTTTTAAATCAATGCATATCCACCAAGACATGCAGATACTATACATGTGGGAAAGGCCAGTATTAGCCTCTGTTTAGGGTAGTTTTCTGGCAGCTGGTGACAGGAGAACTCAGGCAGCTGATGTCTTATGCAGAAGATTTTGATGCAGACTTGATGCATCAAGGAGACCAGAAGGTGCAACAATATACAAACGCTAACAGAGTAACATGAAAAATTGTCACCCCCCAAGTCTGACGATGTCTTCCACAGTATCCCAATATATCTTCCTCTACTTGCGTCACCCATTCTAACAGCACATCCCTGAATGGCTAGAATTGCTGTCACTCTCTATGTTACATGTCGCATCCTATTGGATAGTTAAGTCTAAATATGCATTCCTAAATCCCATTGTGTCCTTACGTCTTGCTACTCGTGAAATACACAAAAGAGTTTGGTGCCTCTTTGTTTGGGGGCATCTGAATAAGATATGAAAGTCCATGAGAGTAGACACTACAATGTACTGCTAGTTGGCCCTTTATCTATAACCTGACCTTGGGTACTGCTGGGAGAGAAGAGAGTATGTGTGGAATTAGACAGGCACTATTCTCATAATGCAGTACAGATGTAATGTGTGAGGATGGTCAAAAATTCCTCAACAGCCTCTAAATCATCTCTACTAATAAATTGCAAGGAAAATAAGTGGAGTTTCTGAGAGAATAGTGTGTCAAGTTAATAGTATCTAGTCCTGTTTTGTGTATGTACCATACCACATTTGGGTTCTTTGTTTGGTTCATTATTCTTGCATATTTCACATCATCCTGACATGTTCTGTCTTGTTCTGACATGTTCGGTCTTGCATGCTGTTTTTTGTTGAACAGCATGCAGACAAACACTAAAGCCTTATTGATCTGAGTTATGAAAGTTTGCAACCCCATTTTCTCAATAATGAGCAGCTCAACAAAGAACCATTATCCAAAGAGGAAGTTTAGTCTGGTAGGAATCCACAAGCATAATAAACATTACATCACTAATTGTGAGCATGCGAGCGCGTCCCCAGCCACCTCGGTGTTCACTGAGCCCCATTCAGACCTGATATTAACAACCGTCCTGAGACTAACACTAACAAGTGGACAGCATTAAGTACGTCTGTTCACATCTGACATTAAAATGTGTCCTGAATGTGTCTCCTATGACCACTTGTTATCAGATGTGATCACTTCACTGCTCTATATGTAAATAATCATGTCCGTCACTTGTGTTAACGAAGACCAAATTATATTGTTTTTGCCCAGTTTGCGTTTACAGGGTCGTTCTTGTCGACACAAGCGAGCGAGAGAGGACTCAGGAGGGGTTAAATGAAACTTGTTCAGCTGTTCTGTGAAGAAAGATTTGACCAATTTAGGAAAAACATAATTTTCTTTTCTTTGCTTTATACACGTGGATGCTTTTCATCTCTGGAGTTTTAAGTGTCCACACCCATGTTTTTGTACAACCAGCCACAGTGAGAATGGGGAAAGGAATTGAGAGAACCATACGGAAGGAATGATGGGTGGATATAGAAGTGGGATGTACAGAAGGAAAAAAAGTTGACTGGATTGAAAAAGATATGTGTTGAACAGACCTTTCGGACGACTTGGATGAAGTCCTTGGCGCTCTGCGGGCTGCGGCCCTGCAGCTGGCGTGTGCAGGCCTCTAAGGAAGAAGCGTGGGCTACAATCAGCACGTTGTTTCCTACATAGAGTGGAAACCCAGGCAGGATACAACATCAGCAGAGGACAAACACATGAGAGTGTAAAACAATAAAGTAAAAGAAGTTCACCTACACAGACTCATCAACCTCCTCCAAAAGCTCAAGTGGCTCTGCTGTGTTTCTCTTACCAGTGTTTTTACAATCCGAAAGGATATCTTTGGTCACTTGGTAGCTTCGACTCATGTAGTTCTCATACGACTCAGACACAGTGAGCTTGCTGACTGGGATCAAGGGCCTGCATGGAGACAAGAACCAATTATAATTTATTTTTTAAACTATGGCACATGTCAATTACTATCCATTTACTATTTAAAATATGTTCAAATGCTGCGAATGAAGCACACACAACACAAAAGAAGAAGAATGGATAATAATATTCAATACTGCATATGATAGGACTAACTAGAAACCATTCCAATACCCACAGTCAAAGATCAGGGGCTCTTATCATGGGGCGGCATTGCTGAGTAATCCATGACTTGGATATACATACTTGATTTTTCAGTAAAGTGACAAGTAATAGAGAGCAGCTGAGATATTTTTACTGGTCGCTAGAATCATTTTGTCTTCTACAATAATTATGTCAGGAATAGAGGAAAAGCATTTTGGAAACATTGCTGCATATTAACAGAGCACACTATCCTTTACTTCTTTTCTTTGGCAGCTACTGTTTTTTTTTTAGACTGTAATAGTGTGATGTTGGTTAAACTTCTGTTATTACTAACCATTTTCAACAATAAAACATTTTACTCAAAATGTATCAAATATGTAATTTTTCTTCGCAAAAATCTGTAAAAGTGATTAGAAGTTATGCAGATGATACATTTACATGACTAATTATACACATACAGTATAATTACTTAAACAATGTGTGTTTTACCCTGAGCTGTTTGTTTCACCTGTACAATGTGTCCACACTGAAGTTGGCAGCAGCCAGGTCAGTCGGGGGTATCCATGCAGGCAGGGAGTTCCCAGAAACCCACTTGGTCCATTCAAAAAGCCCTGGTTCCACTCTCACCTTCACTTTACCGTCCTGCTGCAGACCTGTTCACACAAACACAAAGCATCAGAGACAACAAATTCTTCATGATGAGCTTTCTTAATGTCCCTGATATACAATTCTGTTTGTGTGACTGCTCAGGGAATACTGAGTGAATGTCTTATCATACTTGCTCAGGAAGACTCTTCTTACCTTTCAGGATGTTCTGTGCAGTCTGAACACATCGCAGAGAGGGAGAACAGTACACAAAGTCTATCACTGTGCTGCTCTCTAGTAGGGCCTCACCTGGAAAAGCACATATTCAGCTCACACACATTTCATAAAGAAATTGGCAGAGTTCCTGGCGGGGTACATCATTGAGATCTATATAGATGACATACCCACTAGTTGAGCCTGTGTGGATCCAAACACAGTGAGAGGAGTGTCCATGTCATAGTCTCTCTGCCCCCCCCACAGAGGCAAACTGGGAGGCATGTTCAGATTGGAACGTACATATCTACCTGCCGGACATGAAAACGCACGCGAGTAAATGTAAGGATTCTTTTTTTTAACTTATTCCTAAAATCTACCTTTTGTCCAATGGAAGGATTAAGGAGGTTAAATACAACAACACTTGTGAAATTCTTTTCTGTCTTCTGAGCCAAGATTTAACTGGCTGAGCTCACATGAGTGGTGGGGTTCAGAGTGGGTGTGCTCACCTTTACTGTCTGAGCAGAGGGAGAGCCAGTGTTTGCCAAAGACCACATCCATCCTCTCACCGTGTCGGCAGACAAAAAGTGTGCGCTTGGACTGCCGAGAATGACCACTGCTGATCCGCAGGACCTGTTGGGAATAAAAGACTTCAGTTTGATTTTAATGTACAAAACAACATGAGTAGTATTCATATAATATAATTATAATTTTTAAAACTACTAACTACCTGCATTGGATGACAAATGAGACTGAGGGTGGGCGTGTCTCCAGGACTCGTGTTATCAGGGCGTCGGCTGTCCAGCAGTCCATCAAACATCCCTCTCTCCTTACTGCTCTTGTCACTGGGCCCACAACTGAAGAAGGAATGGGAGCTGTGGTGGACAAGGAGAACTGACTGTCAGAAATCGTACCTAATAATTCCATAAATAAGTAGGTAATAATGTCTGTCTGTCTGTTTGTTTGTATGTGGAAAGCATTTCTCACAAACCGATCATCTTATTGCTGTCACACTCTGCGATTTGGATACGCAATGGGTTAAATATTAATAAAAATTGAACAGACAGGGGACCAGTGCTCTGTACCAGTCAGTGGGGGCGAGTGGCTGTGTTTAATCTTCTCCTACGTCTTCGGATAAACTACAGCAGTGGTTGGCAACTTGGTCAAACCATGGGTCAAAATCGCCGCCAGATCATTTTGATAATTAGATAATTTTTATCTCACCATGTCAGACTGACAGACATTCAGGGGTGTAGCGGGTGCTGATCTCTGTCATGGCAACAACATTCATATAATTACTTCCCCTTTCGCAAGTTTTCTTAAAAGTAAAAGCACAATGTTAATCTAATGCTTTAAATCAAGCTAAATGAATGTAAATACAGTATAATGGTAGTTCAGTAAATCATTCAAACCTATATAAAAACCACAGTTGAACAATAATAAAGCAAATTCAGTTTAATTGTCATTTTACACTGACTGTAAAATCTTAATTGCAGATAAACCAGGTAGGATGACCTAAAAGTTTTCTAACTTCACTCTGCACCATAGACTGTTTATGAAAAGCTCTGCACAGAACGTCCAGCACACAAACAATACAAAGTTACAGTATATTGTAGAACTGTTTGAGGAGGACTCACTAATGACAAGGAATAATTCTGAAGTAGCTTCAGAGCTTTAACACAGGACAAGAGAACAGTCCATTCCAAACAGGGAGGTTTAGAACGGGCTCTGCACTAGTAAAACCGGAAAATGTCCTTCTCCAGCTAATGAAGAAAGGTTGATCCATGGAGGACTTTGGTATTAACCAACTTGGATATCTGCAACTGATCCAGAATAATAAAAAGCCAAAATTTCTTTTGAAAGAATCGATAGAAAGAAATGATCTATGATCAAGTTCTAATATTCATTTATATGTTTCATATATATAATTATACAAAAACAAAGACCACTAACTTATAGCCGCAATTTTGTAAAATTTCCCTGAAAACTTTCACTTACAAGAAAAGATGTTAATTTGAAAACATGAACTTTATGTATTATTTTAATGAGATACGTCTTTTTGTTCGTTTATACAAATATTAGATGCTCTGCTTACCCATGAAAGACCCAAGTGTCGGATTCATCAGCCAAGCTGACATAGTTTTCCGGCAGCAGGCCAGAAAGCCCGGTGGCCAGTGAGGTCCCGTACACCCAGCCCTCACTGGTGCTACTCTGGTCCACTGGAGACATGAAGACAAAATCCCCAGGAACCAGCTCCAGCTCATCCTCATTCTGAGGCATGTAGGGGTACATCACCCGCAGCGTCTGCATATGTGACATGTAGGTTGTCTCAATGGCGAGGATTTATTTTCTTTAATGCAGTTGGTTAGATATCTGTGATCCAAAACAATTGTCGTCAGTATAAATAATACCTCATGGTTAGCAAAACGAATGTCCCGGGAGAACAAGACAGCCAGCCAATCACAGCCCAGCTTGACTTCGATGCCTTTAGCCAGTTTCTCCAGTGAGGCGAGGTGGTCAGTGGGGAAGTTGTAGGCCAGAGTCACATGGAGCTGCTTCTTGTGAGGCTCCACATGGACTTCTGGATATGGAAGGAGAAAACCCATTTTCCATCAGTGCTAAACCACAGAGATCAACCATATCATAAATTAACTTCTTTTTTTGCAACATATTATTGCTGGTAAGATACAGCCGAAAATTGCACATTCTTATGAAAAATAGTATCTCTCATTTTATATTCTTAAAATAATAATGATAAAATATTAAAACCTCCCCGGTAACACTGAAAATTGTCTGCATTGTAAAAACCAAATGACCCTTGGGTATGTTGTCTTTGCTGATTATGAATGTTGTCTCTTATAATTATGCTGTCTCCCTATTTTCTATTTTGGGTCAGAAAGGGAAAGTCCCATTAATTCTTCCCATTGACAATGACTACGTTTACATGGACACCGATATTCTGATACAGTCTGAATAAGACACTCCCATTTAAACGGCATTTTCTGATGACCATAAACCAAATAAGGTCATACTCACAATAAGCAATAATCAAATGAATCAGATTAATATTCTATAAGCAACTCATGTAAACAGCGTAATCCAAATAATATCTTATTCTGAATAAGGTAATAAATAGTCGCACTTCACAGTTTTGCACAAGATTTTGTCCACAGATTCAAAATCTAGTCAAAAGACTCAAACCTTGAATTCTGGATATCATCCAACATGATACAAATGACATGTCAACTCAATATCTGATATTTTAGAGTTTGTTTTGGATGGTACAGAACCACACCAACAACCAAAAATAGATTGTGATAAAGCATAGACTTTACACTTTATACAGTCATTGCACAACCTTTTATCAGTGATGAAATCTCTTGAGTAAAACCAACAACCAATCAACATTTCCATATCTGATTTTGATGACACATTCTTATCTGTCTCTTTACCGTGACGCAGAAATACGACATACAAAGCCGCTGTCTCTAATCTGATTTGGCACCTAGCAGCCTGAAATACCATTTGGCGGTTAGACTTATTTTCCCCCGTGTTTGAAAAACTGTTACAGTGACAGACGGAGTGAGTGCTTTAATAACCCATCATGACAACCATCCACACTAGGAAAGCTGCTCACCCCACGTAGCAAATATGATGAACTGATGCTGACATACTCTAAACAGTCAACATAAAGCAATGAAGAAAGATGGCAGAGATAAGACAGAAAAAAAAAAGACACAAAGCAACAATTTTACATGTGTTTCAAACCCAGGGCATTGAGGGTACGGAGTGTGTGCCCTTTATGCCTGTTGCATCTGGTTCCTACCTGCTTTCCTCGTAGCCTCTGTGGCAAAGTCAGCCGCAAACTGCTTGAGGATGTCGGCCACCTGCTCCTCCACAAAGAGACCAATGAAGTTGGAGGATGTGTAGAGTTCTAGGGGCAGTGGGGTCGGAAAACGACCTCGCCACTGCTGTACGGTGGCCTGGAGGGCCTCACATAGAGCTTCTACTTTGTGGTCTGCACACTGTAGAAAGAAAAAAAGACCCTAAGACGTGGAATACGCAACATTGCTGTCTCCATCTATCTGTTCAAAAGAACTACAACAACAGCTAATCGGAATGATGAGATATGAATGTGTTTTTAAAAATTCTTTAGCTATGAAAACTTTAACTTATGAGCACCTTAAGGATGGTCAATCTCCGCCTGCTTCTCAAAATGAATCCCCTAAAACAATGTCTCTTCATATCTTAAAGGTTCCCCTGTAGCAGCTACCACACTATGACAGTAGTAAGACTGCACAACCAACTCTGCTCCCAGTAGAACTACATACACATATTATGGACTGCACTTTAACTCTGGTTTAACTCTCTTAACTGTGCAATATTCATTGTGTCTGTGCAATTCAATGGCTTATCAGCAATAAATTCCACTGTATATATTCTCACACTGTATATATTCTGCTTTTACACTGTGTATATTAGTTTTCATTCCATTTATATTTTTTTATTATTTACATTTCCTTACAATTACAATTATATATTGCATGCGTATTTACTATTATTTACTGATTTCTATTTTTGACTGCCCTTTTGCCCTTTGTGGGATGAATAAAGGATTATCTTATCTTGTCTTATCTCATCTTATTGACAGAGGGTGTTGAGCCAAGGAATGTAGCAATGCACAAACAAAAGTGCTAAATAAATAACTAGCGAACATGGAGGTAAACAGTCTAGGAAATATATGAGAGAATGTCAACACAAAATGTTTTGGTGACCAACACTGAATGTAAACACAACTTTGTTTGCAGGACACTTAACTGTTTTTCCAGGATGTAGTTTTATCCATGAAACTGGTGAGAATGAAACTTTATAATATAAGGAGGAATAATAATATATATAATATAATGATAATAATAGTATTTTTCTACAACTTCTTTTTCACTTTTTTTGATGAGATATATTTTCATTGCACAAATGAGTGATGTATTTGCTCCATGTGCTGGAGTGGTCTTTATGTTACTCAGATCTTATTTCAAGCTTGAGTCACAGTTACAGAGCTGTTGTCTCCTAAGCTACATCCACATTACTACATTTTCGTTTGAAAACGCATGAACTCTGCTATGGATACGCCTGGTGTTCACACTACTGAAAAGGTTTAGCGCCACTAAAAGAATTTTGGTAACGCTGCTTGACCCGTTTTAGTTTGAAAACTCCAGGGACTGCGTTTTAGTCTGGGCAGGCAGAAACGGAGATGTTTGTAAAAGATGATGTAGAGACTCACAACAGCTTTCTCATTGGGTCTTTTCAGTCATGACGTAGCCTTTGCCGATTTGTCAGGCTCCCATAACATGACCCTCGTTCACAAGAAAACAACTGGCATTGGCCTCAGCTACCATTGAGAATACAACCGATTGTTTTAGATTGAAAACGCCATTTTCAAACGAAATATGTATGTGTATATATAGTATGGATGTAAAAGTGATAATGTCAAAAGGACTAACAAGGACAAAGATGAGAAATTTGCAAACAGATTTACTCCATCTGATGTATGAACTCAGAAGCACTCATGACCTTGAACCATCAGCCTTCATGAAAGTTCACTGAATGTTTCTTTCAACTCACCATGAAGAACTGGCAGAGAGTGATATGAGGGAAAATGTTGTGGGCTTTGTTTTTGCCACAAGTGACTCGACTCTGCTGCCAGAAGTGGGAGAGCTGGTTCTGAAGTGGTCCACTGGGCCGCAGGTAGAGGACGAACTCCCTGGGCAGTGGGTCATCCAGGAACGGGTCGTCCACATGGGAAAACAGCCTATGGAATAGACGGAGGTAAATGAAATATAGGAGAAGTGTCAGGTCTGTGTATTGTGCTGCGAGGACAGGGCAGGACATGATGCCTGTATTTTTGTGTAATGTGCAGTTTGTGCCACAAGTAAATGTGATCTTAACTTGAACTGGCACAAACAAAACCTGAAAAGACAAGCTAGGCAAGTATAAAGTTCCAAATGCAAATCTGTAACGCAATTTACCATAGCTGGCACATTCGAGGAATCAATCTCCTTTATAATCGAAACATTGGTATTGCACCTTGCTTTCTTGGTTGCTGGTAACATTTTTCTTCCCTGTAGCAATGACAGCAGTGACTCTGAATAAATAAACTCCTTGGCTCCTATTCAAGATTTCAGCTCTTATTTGCTCTACCGTCATTTTGGGGGAGTTTTCCCAAATACCTCCACAGATAAGCTTTGATGTGCAAAAGCAGTTATTAAGTTTTTCTTTACACCAGTCCTATGATGGATATTCTGTGCTATTACTGGCACTTACTTTCTCATTTAGTCAAATGTAGTGCAGCCTTGCTTACTGTTCTTAGAGTCCCTCAATGGTCAAAAACAGAACATTGTTTTTGACAATTGTTATTTGTCGTTACATAAATAATTTTGGTGTTAATGACCACTCTCATCTTAGTAAAATCAAACTTGTGGTAAATATAGACAAAACTAAATTGATTGTTTTTTTATAGTAACATCAATAGTTAGTGAAGCATAATTGTTATTAAAGGTATTGCTTTTAAGTTTGCATTTGCAGCTACACAACCTGCACGTTTTATGGACAGACCTAACAACCTTCTACAGCAGAGGGCAGTATAACACATTTTTTCTTGGTTTGTGGTCTGTAAAGTATATGTGGATGTACTGTGCACACATTTGTTGTTTAAACTTACCAGTCACATGCTGCTTGCACACTCCGGCCTCCTGTTGATACCAGAGCTTTCAGTCTGTAAAAGAACATAACAGAGAGGCAGAAAATAAATCAAAGTTAAGACCTCAACAACACAGAGACTGTTCACCTACAAATTACTAATCTATTGCATATTCTGAAATGTGTAGAGTAAGCGACTGTCTGGTGACTGTTGAGGGCATTGTGGCAATAAGAAACCCAGGGAGGTTACTTATTTGAAATGTTTCTGTCTAAATTAGTCAAACCGCAGAGGAACACGTTGATCTTGTTCTCTATGCACTAGTTTGTTTCCTTTGACTTTTGTGGCAGCAAATGGCAAATAAAAGGGGAACTGTTCTGGTTCCACACCTATGTGGAAACTCTGACTGTATAAACAGAGATGCAAGTGAGGAGAGGAAAATATGGAAAATGTTGTTGACTGGACAGAGAAAAACATCTGAATAGAAATTCAGCAACTGTCGACTCAGAAAAACATTCTACTGTAAGATGGAAATGCATTTTTTTATTCTTCCACTATCATTACAACTTAGAAAAAAGTTTTTTTGCCAATCATGGAAATAAATAACTATTAAAATTACAACAAAAAGCATTTGTTGAAATCAGTAATTTATTTTAAAGTTGAGACAGATTTAAATTTTTACTTCATTGTAAATTATTCATTGGTGGTGCAGCAGGCAGAGGCAGGACATAGCACATTAATTCCACTGCAGGGATCACATATTTTTGTTTACAGCACACCGACACCAGTGTCAGCTCTTATCACCAAAAACTCTCTTGACATCTTCGCTGGTGTTTCCTACGTGTGTGATTCAGGAGATTCTCTAGAGTACAGTGCATGTCTGAAAGCAGCTTATGATTCCTCTGCAATTCAAGTCTCTACTGGTTGAAATAATGCTGTAGGATACTGGAATTGCACAATTTAAATAGTATTACACAAAAAATAATGGATGTCAGAGTCAGCATTCTCTCCTGGCTATGTTCATACATCTGGGAAATGTACTATACTAACAGATACACTCAGTGAAACTAATCAACTCACTCGAATGTCTGTAACATTTGGTACATGTTTACAATGTGGTAGCTCCAACAGATACATCTTTGATTCATGCTACAGCTTTTTCCCCTGGACAATTATTTTTGTCCCACTGAGGAAAAATCATTTTCTTTTCCAGTAAATCTTACATATTTTAAGATAACAGTGTTTTTACAATTTGTACCACTCCCACCTTTTGAAATTTGTAAATGCATGTCACAGCAGGAACAGAGAAGAGAAAAGGTGAGTAAAACAGAGATAAGTAGCCAACAAAGAACAATACATGGGTCACAAGTCAGAGGAGGTGACAGTTTGTCTCACTCTCCTGCAGAGCAGCTTGGTAAATGATACACAGCATGTGTGGGAAGACATTCAAATCATTACATAGGAAAGGTTATTACACCAATGGTGAACAAACCACAGAGGGGTGACACGTCTTAACCATCACTGGCACTTTCAGTTACTTGTGAAACTGTGACTCGTCTGTATAAAGTGTGGTGGGTTGTCAGGGAAGGACCTCACCTACTTCAAACAGCTTCCTGACTTTAATCTGAATATTTAAGTCCTGGTTTCACAACACATGAGGTTGCAACTATTAAGACGGTTCTCAGTTTTCGTTTTTGCTATGGCAATTACGCAAGTTGTCATTCGCAAGGTCATGCAAAGCATTACAATGGATAAAGACCGGTTTAAAAGAAAGAAGCACTGAGAGCAGATATTTATCCATTCACATCTTCTTCCTGACCGCAGCAAAACCTGGAGGCTCAGTTGATAAGGAGGAGACGGACCAGCACATCAGATTAAAGCCACAGAATCTAATTAGCCGCCACTCAGAAGATAAGAAGTTGTGCATGCTAATGTGGTTTCCCCTCCAGGGAGCAAGTAGCTTCCTCAGCATGGCATCAGAAGCTCTTCCTGTAGGATGGGATGAGTGGAGGTGCACCAAAGAGGTGGGTGTATGTGTTTGCATGCATCCATACTGACTTTGTGTATTTGGCCAGATCATTACATTGCATGTCTTTGAGAGCTCCTGCTAATGTGCTTGGATTGAAAACTCATTATTTTCTTATGTTGTGAATGTATTGTGGGAAAAAGACCCCAGCATGCAGTGTGTTCACCTGATTAAATCATACCTGGGCAAAAAACTGATCAACAATAGTGTCGCTTTGTGGCAATAGTTAACATTACTTGAAGTCTTGATCATATCTAAATATATACTTTGTGTATGTGTTTACCAACTCTTCGTCTAATGACTGGGCAGCTATTTTCAGATAAATTAAAGCCCCTTAAATGCTGGAACTCTAAAACTCAGTAACATCTGTTTTTGGTCTTCAGTGTAAAACGATACAGGTCAAATGACTCTGCAGTATTGGGTATTTTTGGCACAAGCTACGATTGGCAATGATGTAAACATGACACCCTGGTGGATAAAAAAATTCCCAGCCCCTTTCTGCACGTCACGTCTTTTATAGCATTCAAACCCTGTAAAAAAACACCTGCCACCTACCCACTCAGTGCTATTGAACCAGAAATGGGCTACACACAGCACAACACAGCTATGCTAACAATGCTAACCAGCTGCTAGGTAGAGAAATGCCTCCAATCACAATAAACTCGCCTGCTGTACTGTTTCACGCGGTTGTAATTAAAACACATGCCTAAAGGAATAGGGGTAAAGTAAATGGTATGTATTTAAATAGAGCTTTTCTTGTCTTAATGACCACACAAAGTCCTCTACATACAGTTTTGCCATTCTCCCATTCACACACACATTCATACTAACAGCACTTTCTCTACGACACATCAAATACACATTCCCAGTACAGCCGTTAATGGGAATTTGAGGTCCAGCATCTTGCAAAAAGAAACTTCGGCACACAGAATGAGGTAGACAGGGATCAAACTGCCGACCTTCTGGTTAGCCCATTCTACCTCCTGAGCCACAGCAACCCATAGAGGAGAAAGATAAATAAGCTAAAAGCTAAAAAATCTGCGCTAAAAATAAAAGATGATAAAACACATGACATAAAAAGTAATCTTTAAAATAGTATGTTCAGAATCTGTAGGCTTGAGATTCGCTGGCAGGCGGTCTCATAATACACCCTGACTGAAAAGGCCCGGCCCTTCTATGTTAGTTCAAGCGAGACATTGGATAACCATATCTATCAAGAGAAAAAAAAACGACCCATACTTTTTTCTTGCAACCAAACCACGAGTATGCTCAGTAAGCAGCAGTTCTGGCCACAGCGGCAGCATCATAGTCAGCTTACTGGTGTGCAAGCGGCTGCTTGGGTTTCTGACGAAGCTGCTGTGTCCCACAGGTGTAGACCTACATACCACTGCATATGTGTGTGAGAGAATTAGAGAGAAGGGAGAGAGCGAGATGAAGGAGGTTCTTTTAGGACAGGCCTCACACCACTTCAACACACATCAGGCACACAACCACACATAACACACAACCACACATTAAGTCCAGACTTGCTTAAAGGTTGCAGAATACGTATAATTTATACGTGGTTGCTACATATCACAGGATTTATGTCGAGATTATTCAGTTTTATCGAACACTTAAAGGGATAGTTCACCAAAAAATTGTTATTCACTCCTAGTCCATTTACTATCCACTATGCCGATGGAGAGGTGGGTGAAGTGTTTCGGTCCACAAAAAACTTTTGGAGTTTCAGGGGTAAACAGTGTTGCAACAAAATCCAATACAATTGAAGTAAATGGTGACCACTTCTTCAAACGTAAAAAAACCCCAGAAAAAATACAGAAAATGCCTCCATACTGCTTCTGCGGTGTCATCCAAGTGTCTGTAAGCCCAGACATTTAAAATTAGACTCAAAACAGCTTAATTTACACCATGATTTTAGCTTAAATGTCCACTGGGATCCACGCACGAATGCGGCTCGAGAGGAGGATATCAGGATATTTAGGAAAAACATGGTGTAAACAACGCCATTTCAAGTTGGCTGCAACGCTGTTTACCCCTGAAACTCCAAAAGTGTTTTGTGGACTCAAATACTTCACCCACCCCTCCATCAGCGCAGTGGTGGGTAGATTTTTCAGTGACCTATCCCTTTCAAACATTTTACAGTACAAGTGGCATTCACCAACACATTCCATACACAGTGCTTTCTCTATCACACACCATACACACACAAAAACAGCAATGAGATGTGGCACCCTAGACAAATAATTACAAAGTTCTTTAGACATATGATTATGAGTAGAATAATCACCTTTTTAATTACATAATCTCAGAATAATACAAAGTATGACACAGTCAATCCCTCACCACCAACATCCAGGAGCTGCAAATGTGGTTCAGGTTGTTAGCACGCAGGCAGTCCATTAAAATCAAACTGCGATCAAATAAAGGTCATGCAGCTCTTAAGAGCTACTATGCCGACACCTGTCAATCCCAAAGACATTATATAAAAATGGACTTGTCTATGCATCCTACCACTATCCAGAGATGAAACCAAAATATCCCAGATCAATCGCTGCCATCTTGGAGTCTGTGCAGTTGTATCAAGATCTAACCGATACATGCGCTTGACCAATCGCGAGTCAGACTCAGCTGTCAATCATGATGTTTTACCCTGTTTTTATAGAGTCAAATACTGCTTAAAACCGATCTTTCAGGAAAAAACAATTGACCGTACATCAGTGTGATAAGAGCTACCTAAAACGACAGAAACCATCGGACAGAAAAATGCATTTGATGTGTATTGTGACTTTTAAGTTTGGTCCATGTCCCATCCACTAACATGGAGGAGGCAGGATTTATGAACAATACTGCAGCCAGTCACCAAGTCACATCAAGGCAGATGGTGCTGCTTGGTAAGATAAATACGAGTTTCAAATGTGTTAAAAACATTTGAATTAAATTATTCTCAGGACTTTTGCACCAACACTCAATGAATTGTTGCTGGCACCACGGCCCCTGTTATGTCTGGTGAAAAGCAAACACTGCATTCCACTGTTAGACCCTTGTAGGTGGTGGCAGCACTGTCTCAGTTTGCAGTGGCTCTCTCATAACACCGTGTGAGAGAATCCTGACGAGTCATATCTGGTCTTCGGTTCACAGGCTGAAGCTGAAGCAACACAGCGGTCATGAGGCATGACAATCAATCCAAAACAAACCAGAAACACTGCATCAGTGTGGCTGAAGAACAGGAAATGTAGAGTTTCTTTTAAACGCGTCATTACACATAGGATGTGTGGTTATAACTTGCCTCAGTAAATAAATCATCAGAGTCTTTTCTACAGTTGATCTTGTTGCAGTTTTGGTACAAACAATGTTAAAATACAGACTCAGATTAAGGTCTTGGGTTTTATTTCTTTCAGATTTCAGATGTGATATATTACAAGCTGATATGGTGAATAAATTATTTACCTTCTGTTATGATTTTACTGTTCTTGCATTAACACAATTGTTCATGACAGGTGATTCTTTGTACTGTAACCGAATGACCTTCGCTCCACATGTTTTACTGGATCACTTTTAGTTCCTACCTGCTGTGTTGTATGAAGGGTACTTAATTTATACTACATTTATATAGTACATCTACATATATTGTCCTGTATAAATTACAAGAAAATATACTCTATTAGCAGTGAGATAGCTACGACAGGGTATTTAGGTCGTAAAAAGGAGCCACAATTCTGAGATTGCGAGAAAATTGTTGTAATATTACAAGAATAAAGAAAAAAACATTATTTATCAAACAAGCAGGATGAAGAACCCTTGCTCGTCGGAGTTCCACTCATTCTGGATTAAAAATCTTGAATCAATATCTTTGAATATCATACAGATGTAACCAACATGCAGTGTCTTGCTTACTTGTCTCGTAATATTAAATTATTCTCATGAATGTATAAATTTCTTCTGATTATATCAAAACGTTATTATCATATTACAACTCTATTATTGTAAATTTACATCTTTTGTTTATTCTTGAAATCTCAGATATATTTTCCCTTTAAGTTGCCCTAATACTCATTGTGGATAGCTAATACCTAAATTAAACTTGAATGACACAGATGTGCCCATTCTTGATTCATTACTTTGAAAAAAAAGCTGAAACGTATGTATTTGGATTCCTTCTTGACTGCCACTGTGTCCTTTAGCTTCCAAAGCTTTGAATTATTGTTTCAAACCCTCAACTGAGTCAAACATGTCGATTAAAGGCTTCTGGGGATTCAAAGAGAATCCTGTGTAAACACTAAAAGGAGCTTTTTTTGGGAGCAGGCAAATTTCAGTTAGAATCATGTTAGAAATCATACCTAACGTGTTCAGACAGATGATGGTAGACCAGCCGGCCTGACGTCTGTTGATCAAAGTGGGGAGTGATCAGAGGAAGAAGAGAGATTCCTCGCTAAAGCCCCACAGGCCAGCTACTCACCACTCCCTCAGTGTTCATCATGACAGTGAGCTGCACACAAGCATCAGGCCATCTCTGCTCAGTTTAATACTGATGAACAGAAGTCAGTGGCTTCAAGAAGACACAGTCACTGCATAAACTCAAGCTGTCAACTGAACCATCCTCAGAAGCATGATTTCTTATCAGATTTAACCTGGTGTGCTGTACAGAAACTGAGACCCAGAAGATTTTAATAATAGCATTTAGAAAAGCCACAAGTAAGAAAAGTATTGAGCGTCTTCTTCTGCTAGTTTTCATTCCTACATTTATAGTTGTTTTGACTCCCAAAGATAACACTAGTTCTACAGTATGGCCACAAATTATGGGCTACAAAATGACAGACCGACTTTGACAAACATGAACCATCAAAGCAGATGAAGTTAGCTTTGATGCTAACAGCAACTGCTCACTGGAAGAAAAGGACAGTAGAGTCTTCTTGGGAATAAGAAAATATCACCAGGCTTTCAACAAGCTGGAGTAATACTGAAAGAGGTTTGAAACTGTTAGTAACCAATAATTAGGCTCATAGATGCAAAATATTTTATTTACAGTTGATCCCAGGTATGTTTATAGTTGTATCTAAAGGTTTTTTGAGAATTACAATTTATTCAAATTGGGATTTTACATTTATATATTCACTAAACTAGTGAATCTAACTTCGATGTTGGCATGAAAAATGTCATTGTGGGGTTGATGCTAATGTGCCATCAGTTAGATAAGAAGACAGATATCAGTTCTCAGAGTAGTGTAGACATGTTGAACCTAGCTTATTAGCTGACAAAATGCAAGCAACAACGAACAAGCCAAACTTTCAACAACTCCAACACTTATTTTGTAATAACACTAGTTTACTAGTACAAAGTCAAAGACAAACACCATTAAGAAATTCTTATATCTGTATATTATTCTTTCATTAACTATTGTATATTTTGAGTTCACTTCTAAAATGTATATTTAAATGTCCAAACACAATTCCAAAAGAGAAATAATTTATTATTGTTTTGATTATAATCAAATTTTGTGTAAATGTATATAATTTATTATGTGTTAAAAATAAAGTATTTATTCCGATATAAAATGGAATGCTGGAATAAAATACTTACTTTAAAAAAACTTAAATATCCAACATTTTTAATTTTTCTAAATTGTACAATAAAGTGTAAACTTGTTTGACTTGCAAACAAGCAATACCTACTAAAAATGCACTGTAATGAAGGTGAATCACATGAATTATCTTGGATTAGACTAATATCAGCACAGCCACATCAATTAACGAGTACAGATAGTGATTGATTGTGAGCAATAGCAACCATTTTGATGATTGATTAATCATTCAGAATATTTTCACTGGGATGGGCTGACATTTTAAGATTAATCAATTAACCAACAAAATAATTGGTAGATGAATCAACTATGACAGTAATGGTTTGTTCCAGCCTTAAATATCAGAATTGTATTAGAAGGCCAACATCAGCCACTCGTTCCGTTGTGTGTTACGCTCTGTTGGTTACCACTCCCTGAGTCCCTATGATAAAACACAGCTGTTTCACAGCATGACCGTCTCAACCTCTCCACCTGTGAGTACTCAGAACAGTGTGGGCTGAGAGAAGAACGGAATAAAAGGCCTTTATAGGAAAATGCTCAATGCTGATTTTCCCCTATCACTAATGAAAAAAAGATGAGAAAAAAATCTAAATACAAGCTGTGAGAGCTGGTTTGTTTCACATTTAAAATAATGACAAGTCCGGAAGTTGTTTGCCTAACAGCTGCTTTCGCCACTCCCTCATCAAACCCTAACATTACAGTACATGCACACATTTCAATCATTTTCAGGCTGTAAACACACTTCAGCTCAAGCACCAATTTGTACAGATGTGTACTGTGACATGCAGTAGCTCTGAATATGTTTACCACTTAAATAACATACAGGGTCAATCTGTCATCTTTAAGACATTTATGAGAATATTGTGAGAAACCCACACTCATTCTCGCCCACAGAGATGTGAAAGCAAGTTTTACCGAGAGATGCTCTGTTAACAGCTCGACTCACAGAGAGACAGGAAGAGAAAGAGACAAGGCAGTGAGCAACACGCCCACGCAACACAGCACTGCGCATACTTATACATCGTGCAGCACATAATATTTAACAATTAAACTTTAACTAAATGATTACACGATGGCCTAGAACACAACAGGTAATCATGATAAACATGTTATACAAGAGAGATTATTGTGAAGAATGGCTTGAACTTTATAGTCTAAGGAAGTGTTCACAGACCCTTCTCTGAATCAGAATATAATCTATTCTGATGGCAAGAACTGACTCCCAACAGTTTGCAGCAGCATATCATTTCACATGGTGCAGATTTGCTATGTAAAATTATGCATCTAAATTTCTTCTCTACTAAAATGGAAAAAGCATCTTCCAATTTATTATTCATTTATCTCTCTGTCCACACTGTAGTTTTATACGTCTGTTTCAATATGTTTTTTTGTAGCATTTTTATATTCAAATCCCTCTTTAACCTCTAACTTCAACCATCATATAAAACATAGGTGAGGTCAATGTATTCCTTTCAGCCTCCTCATAATCCTGCTGTCGCTCCATATCTCCCTACTGCTGGGATGGTAAGATTCACTGATTCGCACTGGTGCACTTGCATAAACGTTCACAATGTAACTGCCCCAATTACAGAAGAATGGGTTGAACTAGAGATGCATTACTTTTTGATTCATTCATATATGCTGTATATAGACTTTATTTTATCTTTTGTGAATGGGTCAAGTTTTTTATCTTTTTGTCTCTTTAGGAAAAATATGTCACAAATAAAAGCAGTAATTAAAAAAAATGTTGGTGTGTTGGCACATTTTCATAAAAAAAATGTTCTATAGTTAATCGGAAGATTCAGCAACTGTCAAATAATACGATTATTTCATCATAAAAGATAATAAATGGTGGACAGATACTGATTTGATTTAGAGTTGATGGGATAATTAATTAATCGATTAAATGTGGGAGAATAACTCTCTGCTCAGGACACCATCATTCTATATCTTAACATAGAAAATAGTTTGGCGGCTATATTAAGGGTTGAAGTCTTGTATATCACCTTTAACATTTTAATAGTTTAAACGATTATTCCACTGCTAGATGAAGTGTTATTTCCATTAACTAGTCAGTCATACCTAGACATCCTGCATCTATTATGCAGTGGGGCTTCATTGTTATCATGGAGGAATATGACTTACTGTTGAGAATGAGAAAATAAACCCACTCTGATCCACATGAGAAAATATTTAGTCATTTATTTTCCACACTATGTAACCTCCATATTATTCCATAGTAACCTTAAGAAAAAACTGTGACAAAAAGTCCTTTAGTGAATCAGAGATGTGTCATAAAGGCATATGGAATAAAATACAAAAACTAAAAATCATTGATTTAGCTTTATTTTGGTCATTCCTATTTCATATTTAGAGCTACTCATAGTCTGACTAAAAATCCGCTTCATACAGGCATCCATTAACAAGATGCTAAGGAGTATATGAAGGGTTAATCTACTAAATGAACAAAGAGACAAAGGTCTTGGGGAATACCATTGTAAGAAAAGTAGTATTAACACTTTTTGTGCAGAGGAAGCTGCGTAAAATCTGATAAACGTCCTTGAGTGATGTCACTTGAGTTAATGTCGGCTCTGTCTGAAGACTAAGTCTGAAAATGAAAAAAATCTGGGGGTGTGGAGTTCGAAAGAAACGAACTTGCCAGACCGTTTGTAGCCTGCTCCTCAGCTACACTCGAGGCTAGCCAAACAAAGCTACATAGCCGCTAAACTAGCATAAGACACCTGATTTCTCTTGCATTGTTGGAATACAGGAATAGGAACTCGTCGAACATAAAAACAAACTGTAGATCACTGTGACAAATCAACAGATTTGAGTGAGTGATATATTCCCAGAGCAAAACAACATCTCACTAAACAATCTCACATAAAACGCATCATATCAACTCATTGTTAACCATTTTCTCATATCAGCGCAGTGATATTGTAAACCTGCATGTTTGGAATGGGCTGTTAGCTTGGCCTGCAGTAATGCTGGGTGCAGTTTTCTTTCTGAAACTGTAAAAGTGACCTGCTACACTCAGCCCACAGAACCCTGAAGCTGCACCACCGCTGCTGCACTTTTCCATGGGCCCTTAACAATACACAGACAGACAGACTGATGGACAGAGATTTCTGGAATCAGTAAGTTGTTAATCATCCATTTAATGATATAGCATTGAGAAAAATATTTTTGTTTGTTTTTTGTTGCAAGAGGTCAAAGGTTAACATCTCTGTACCTTGCTATACGGACATATTCTAGCAACAGTACCAATAAAGCACACATAGCCACTACTGCACTGTACAGGGAAAACTGTCAGGCTGTTGTGTCACCAGACAATACAGCAGGTGGATGGGGGGTGGGGGTTTGGGGTCTCAGTGTAGCATGATCCAGCAACACTTGTGTGCCTGCTGCTGCTGCTGCACACAGCAAGTGTTACAGTTCACATGAACATATCAGCACTGTGACTAGCATTGTAAAGGCTTCACACTTGTAGTGTGGCCTGAAGTTCCGATTCTGTGAGTAACACTTTTTAGAAGATGAGGAGGAAGACAAACAGGTAACTGCCACATACAACAAACCTGTAAGCAGCTGTCTCAACCAGTTGTCTTGACAGTGATAATGGTAGCTAATTTGGGTTGCTATGAGCCCCTCCCTGCTTTGTCTGACAACTGCTCGACATGATTTGTTCTGCCTGCTCCCACAGATTAATGTGACATATGTGAAAACAGGCCCTGATACCACCACACCAACTGCACCGAGACCAGCTGACTCTCTCATCTCTCACATTGGCCTTTTATTACAGTGGAGACTGTTGAGACACTTTGGTTCATTGGTGGATATGATGCATCTACAAGACCCTTTTAACCCAAATTTATGTTCTTAAAATCTGATCAGATTAAACACATGCATGTATTTAACTGTGATAATTAAAATCTTCTGGTCTCATGCTGTTTATCAGCTGTCCAGAAACCATAAACTGGCCCACCCATGTTAAAGGAAACACACACACACACACACACACACACAAACACCACCCACTCACTGGAAGCCTCGTACTGCTGAGAAGTTCTGTCACTGAGGGAAATCCCATGGCTCTTTGTCCTCTGACTGCATGCATCCTCTCACTTCCTGTTTACAAATCTGGCAACACACACATTTGCAAGACAGCACACAAGCAAATGACCACACACACACACACACACACACGCACACACACACACACACACACACACACACACACACACATCGATATATAAACAGGCGTATATACATGTGAACCGAAAAGGATTTGTGAGGCAGATCACCACAGTAACCACAGAGGTAAAACAACAGGACTCTGTTCCTCTCTGTCTCATTGTTTCACTGCTTTAACACTGTCACAGTACAGGAAGACAGATAATAGAGTGGTTCCTACACTTTTAGCAAGGCTCCATGTGCAGGCTGACTGACACACATGGAGAGTACACACACACGGACACAGAGAGACTGGACAGACACAGAGAGCGACAAAGCCGGAGAGCTGATTTGAGTTGCCACCAGAAAAGGTTATGTCCGGGGCAATTGATCTTACCCGAATTTATGTTTATTTTTTGATTTATGCTAATAAAGATGTTTGGTGTTGAGCGGCTGTCGTCTGGTTGTGTTGGGAGACCCAGGGTGGCAAGGGACATTGCCACAACTGTATATAACAATTATAATTCCAGATGATTCGCAAGCTATTGTTCTTGGTTAATTAGAAATGACAAACCATAATCCTTCTAGCAATTTTCACTGAATGATATATGATAATGATATATTAGGATAGGATACTTTATGATATTGTGATACATAGCATTACTCGAAATATTATTCTTTTACTGAGAATGTGAACAAGAGCTGAAAATACAACTCATGTATCACCTTGATAGTCTAATATATACATCACATAATATTGATAACTTGGTGAGCACAATGTACAAAAACTACTTGATTTTTGGGGGTTGATACCAATATTAGGGAGTAAAAAACATTTTGATACCACCAATATATTGGGTGATATGAACTGCCAATAATTATCATCATGATATCATCATCAAACTCTTATGACAAATAAAAGGAAAACACAAATACAAGCAAAAATATAGTTGAATCTAAAAACATTTTATAGCGTAAAATGTCAACATAAATAAAGATTGTTTCTGCACAATAAAAAATAATAAAAATAATAACAAACTACATATTATTCTAGACAGAATATTTATGGTGTTTATATGACACCATTTCCAACAGCAAGCGATTTTCTGCATTATCCTGTAAAAGGAAAGTTTTTATATCGGCACATAATGGAAAACATAAACATAGAAACCGACGTGCCTGTGAAATGCTCATATTGGCTGACTTTTTTGAGCGAAGTGATGAATCAGTCAGACTCATGCACATCTGTATGAGTTATAAATTACCGTGACCTTAATAATTTCATCTAATCTCAACCCACAAACAGATTTTAACATGAAATAGAAAAATAACATGAATGTTTTGAAAATAAAAAGGGCCAACACTTTCTATACTGTATATGCATTGGCAGATCCACTGTGTGTTTCTCACACACTTTGCTTCTATACTAAGCCAGCATTGTGCTGTGTGGCGGATGGGGATACAAACTTCCGTCCTCACAATAATAGAACTGATAATCTTTTTCCTGTTTTACTGTACATTGTTCCAGGGAGTCTCCAGCAGCTAGACAAACATACACTACACTTTAGCCCCAACTGAGACATTTTTGGATTCAAGCTGCTGATATTGTGACAATTTTAAATATGAATTGTCTTCTCTAGAACATCGCTCTTTGCCTCCTTGACAATAATTCTTAGAGTTACATGGAAACACACTCTGAATGTTAGCAGGCACACTAGAACCACGAAGCATTATGAATAGATGAAATCAATGATGCATTCAAACTTCTGCATGGATGCTTGAGTTTAGCGTACAGTGATGTAGATGCTTCACACTTTACATAATGGAACATTTTCTACATGGTATATACAATCACTGCCACAGTTTAACTTATATACTAAAATATTTTTATCAATTATCTAAATTAAAGTGTCCCTAATTCATCACTGTAAAGTAAATAAATAGTAATGGCTATGAAATAATTATGCAATCAGCTTTCAGATCGTTTCCCTATAAGCCTCTGTTTCACGATGCAATTCTCTCTGAACCGAAAACAGAAAAATTAAGACTCAATTTACAGCACTAAGGAACTAGGTCTGCCACATTCCAACTAATGCATTCAGAGGATTGCACTTTTGTTTTCCCTTGAAGCTATCAGGAGCTTTTCCCTGGTAATGGCAATGGCAGATGTAAATGTGAAAACACTACCTGTCCGAAGTTGAAGAGCTGGAGTTGGAGTTGGAGGAGGCAAAGAAGGCGAAGAAGGCGAAGATTGAATCCCACCCTTGACTTTGGCCTTTTCTGATTGGTTTGAGGGGCAAGGTTTGTTTAGACACTTTAGAGGGGAAATTCTCTGGATTACCGCCAGGAAGTTCAATAAGTCTTGATGGCACTTCTCAAGATAACGATATTTCTAGCATATTTCAAGTAAAAATGTCTTCGAAAAAAGTTAGTAACGGTAGCTTTACATTAAAAATCTTGCCCATGCAACACTCATGGCTGACTGCTTAGCTAGTCTGGGTAAAGGGCTAGTGTTGACAGCAGCAGCTAGCTGGTCCTTGTCCACTCAGTTATCTTGGCAACTCAGACATAAGTCTGTGGTCAATCAAGCCAACAGGAAGCCAACAGACTCTGGCTCTTCACTTTGTCAATTAAATTCACAATTATTATTATTTAATATAATTATTATATAATTATAATTATTATTCTTAACCCCTTTGTGTGTGTCTGTACAAAATAACTGAACAACACATGGACAGATTTTCACCAAACTTGGTGGGAACATTAACTTACTCCAGTTGATTCACTTTCAAGGCTGATTGGTCAAATGTCAAAGGTCATACATTTATTTCCAAGATGTCTGCAAATGAGACAAACTGAAGCTTATATACCAATCTTAAAATGATTCCCCATCATATGACGTAATGTGATTATATGATTATTATGAACCAACACTTCGTCATCTTTGGTTATAAATGACATGATAACATAATTATGAAATGGCAGTATAAAAAACTTCACCATTGCCTGATTTGGGTATATACAGGGCGTGTGCAGGATCCCCCCTCTGATACTTATCATTCATCATACTGACCATTTGGGCTCCAAACAAACAAAATGGTAAATGGAAAGGGAAACTGACACAGTCTGAACAAGAACACAATATGACAAGAGCATTGTAAGCTTCTTGAATGAGTCACGGAGGAGTTAAGCTTTGGCTCTACAGTGAAATGACTTGTGCTTCTGGGCCAGCTCTGCCTCCAGGAAATGTTTGTCGAGCTAAAACTCTAATCTGCTCAGTAATAAGAGGAGATTCAGCCTGTTTGTTATTAATGGTGAAAATGAACTTTGTGTTGGCGTCTTCGGGGAAACAATAAGCGCCTTTCTCCACAGCTCATTTCTGTGTTGTTTGTCCTCACAGCTCATTAAACCTAATTTGTCCTTGTTGGAGAAAGACTACAGACGCTGGAGCCACCCAGGCCCACCCCCTGTTCACTGTTCAGACAACGTGTTCACTCACTGATTCAACTCCAACTCCAAATGTTCACACACACACACACACACACACACACACACACACACATGCTAATGGCTAGCATGAGAATATCATTCATGTTCCACTGTTAAAAGCTTGATATTGACCAACAACCATTTTCCTCCCTGGCCCTTATCAACAACCAGAACCACAGCTCCACTTGTGTCATCACTGGGTGGTCTGCTGCTATACTGCAACTAAGATCAGAATACTCCATATGTCTTTATTTTATTATTGCTTATTAGGAGTATGGTCGTATTCTGGTCAAGGTAATCAGAAAATTCTGTTTACAAACAGTGTCTCATTCAGACTATTGTCTTAATCAGAATATTGTTTTTCATGTAAACGCAGTCACTGAGTTAATTAAGTTCTTTTACTGCAGCAAATGTCGTCAGTTTTGTTGCCATACAACCAAAAACAATAAGCTAAAATGAGCTGAAAAGCTGTGTGACGTTTCAAAGTAGCGTGACTGTTCATCATTGTGAGTGAACCCCTTTCACATTAAAATGCAGCTTTATGCTAGTATCTCAGTTTATCCAATCATGGGTGAAAAAGCAGTAGTAGATTCACACACTGATGTTTAATAAGCTCAGTGAGCAGAAGCCAGTCAGACAGGTTGAGGTCGTGTGACAGAACACTAGACACAGTTTAATAATGCTGCTCCAGCACTCAACAGATCACGTACAGCTCTTGGAGAAAATGGAGAGAGATAAGACTGGGGATGCATCAAGTAATTAATGAGAAGTGTGCACATGCCAAGACAAGCTCAAGATAATCACAGACAACAGCGGAGACCAAAGATTATTGTTCTCACAAATGAACCAATTAAAAGCTGGTCCTTCATCACACCTGACTACTGTGTTAATACTAGGATGGCAGCCCTATCCTGGTCTCTCACTATCTACCATGCCATGAAAATCAATGAGTACCATACTATGTACATTTGCTTATCACTAAATCCCTGACAAAAACCTGTCAACATTTAAAAGTTGAATATAAAATGCGCTGTCAAATTTATAGAGACAGACAGAAAAACAGACAGAGAGACGGGCAGATGGACGGATGGATGGATGGATGGATTGTGGATGCAGAGTACATTTGCTAAACACACTTCTTCCCACGCAGCATATGGAAGCATAAAAATGAACCAGAGGATCTAACATATGCTGTATGAGGGGCAGCAGTAGTGGAGCATACAAGTACATGTTTTTGTACAGATTATTTATACATAAATGCCTTCTAAAACATACAATGGAAATCATTACCACCTAACACCAAACACCTCCCTTGTGGTACTACTGAGACACACGAACAACAACAGCAAAATACAGTATATTGATCTCACCAGTGTACTGACGACACACCAACTCAGTCAGTCACACACTATAAGCCTTCAGTTAATACATAAATTTAGTACGACTATTATATGCTTTTATCTGTCTTTATTAATAGAAATTGAAATGTACTTCTTAATTTTCTTTAAACTCATATCATTCGCAGATCCTCTAATCTTTCTCTACCCCGCAATGTCTTCTGATATCAACATGCAGTGTCAAAATACTACAATCTGCACACTTAAATAAATAAGAATATATGAGTACCTCTTCATGAAAGGCTGAACTTTTTTTCCTGTCAAGATGCAGCACTTGGTTGTACATGCAGCTAGAGATTAGATATCATGTAACATTAAAATTGAAGTGCAGTCATGCAGGAGCTGTGTTTTATCTCCATCAGGAAACAGCAGATACATGTTATATTTGAATGAATTTGAAACTAAACTAAAATGAATTGCAATATTCTGTCTGACTTTAGGAAATATTCAATAACAGAAGCAGTAGCCACATCCAATCTGGCCTGTAATTAATTGTGCCTCCAGATCCATTTTCCACCACAATCATTTCAATCCAGTCATGCAGAGGATTAGTGGAGCGCAGTGGGAGGGAGAATGGAGCAGGAAGCCGGTCCAAGATGAAGGAGCTTCCTGTCGTGTCTCAGCGAAGTGAGTGTGAGTGTGAAGGCAGACGGCAGGAGCTTGAGGAAGCTGGCTGCTGGAGTTGCTCCAGTCGCTTTATTGGCAAAGGTTCTACAGGCACAGATGGCTCAGTCATCACTGAATACACACACACACACACACACACACACACACACACACACACACACACACACACACACACACACACACACACACACACACATTCAACAACACACACCCATGCATACAGCAGCAAACATGTACCAAAAGTGAAATAGTGCCTATGAATAAACACACACACACAGACACACACACACACACACACACATTAAATTAGGCATGAGATTAAATGCCACATCAAATCTACGTTAGTTCCTGATCCCCTCAACACTGTAGTGCCCTGCTTACAAAAATAAATGCCAACTGTGTTCACAGATTAGTTGTGTGTGTACTTGCTTTTACTATCTCTGTGGGACCTAATCCATTATAACCACTGACCTGGTCTGGACCAGTAAACCTCATGGGGACCAAAGCTCCGTCCTGATGGGGCAAAACTTAATTTTTTCTGAAGGCGAGGCTAGGTTAGTGGTAAGATGTGAATTGTGGTTAGGTTAACATCAATGCAAAGTCGATTTGTGTGTGTGTGTGTGTGTGTGTGTGTGTGTGTGTGTGTGTGTGTGTGTGTGTGTGTCTGTGTCTGTGTGTGTGTGTGTGTGTGTGTGTGTGTGTGTGCGCATGTGTGTGCGTGTGGTGTGTGTGTGGGGCTACTTGGATCTATCCATTCTGCTAAAAGAAAAGAGAGAACAGTCCGATTTTACGCAGATTTTGCTTTAACAGAGCAGAAGCACAATCTGCTCTCTTTCCACCAGACAGTTGCACGGTTTAAGAGTTTCAGCTTTGCACAGTAGAAATGTTTTTTAAAAGAAGGACACGAAAGAGAAAATGAATATTTAAAATGTGCAGGAGAGCATGGATATTTGTTCATGAGCAGGTGCAGCAACACAGTTTGATGCTGATGTTTGTAGAGAACTCGACTGCAGCTGCAGAGAGCTGATGTTTTATACAGTGAGTTTCAGCAGGGAAAACCTATTGAAAATCTCCCTGTAGATGACCAGTGTATTACATTTTTACAATGAATATTTAATAAACTGGCCCACAAGGATACACATCACTTTAAAGGTTGCCCCGGCAACAACGGAGAGGTTGACTCACGTTTTGGAACAGCGCTGCACAGATGGGCCCAAATGTCATATTATTATTGATTTCCAAGCAAGTGGATATTTGGTGTTATCTTTTGTTATTTCATTGGGATTATTTTTTTTTAATCTAAAAAATATATTTTTTTGGTCTGGTGGGGATTCTTGTTGGAATTACAGCTCACCAGGCTTGTACAACTATAAATGACATTATAGCCATCATATCATACCTGGGGATGACTAACTTTCTATTCCACACTGGATTGCAGTTATACCCGCAGACTGAGCTGCATGTCGGGTGTGTAGAGTATAAAAATTACCCTTTCTGATTAATAGCGATTAACCAACCATTTTGGGCTGTGGTACATTGAGTGGATTTGTAGGATCGTGGATTTAGTGGATTGTTAGTGTTTGCTTATATTGTCTATATTGCGTATACCATCAAAGTCCTGAGCCGAGCAGACAGAAGCAGTTGGGTGCTTTACAGAGGAAGGCATAGGACAGCTGTCAATCCCAGCAGCCTCCAGGCCTAAATATGAAACCTGCTCCAGACACAGCAGCTGTAGGCAGGCAGCTGTCCTAAGAGCGGCTAACTGAGGTTTGACAGACACATGGGACTGATATCAGACATTTATAAAAAATCTGACAACGGCATCAGTCAACTCCATTTACCACGCATTTCTGTATGTCATTTCTCTATATGTGTGTTTACATCAACCTCTTTAAATAATCATTTTTAATCAGTACAAAAAAAGTTGCTGAAATATTGCAAAAAGGTAAAAAATAAAGTGACAAAGTGCAGTGGAAACAGAGTTACGAACAGATTATTGATGACATTCAATAAGCCCATGACTCTAACGTCCAGTGAAGCCTCCACCTCGATGAAAAAATTATCTGAAACGTCACATTTCCTTAATTTTCCTCCACATTCAGTTGATTCAGGTTTGACTGAACACAGAGCCTCTGGTTCTAAGAGTCAAACACAGAAGAAAGGAAGAAGAGCCAGATGAACACTGTGGGTCACTACTAACCTCTACGCACAAGATCTTGCAAGGCATGAAAGAACATTTTAAACAAACTATTATTAGTAGATGTTTTTCCTTTTTGGGAATGGGATTTAATTGCAGGTAATTTGTAATGCAAACCCTGCAGTCCCACTACCTTGAATTTCAAAGCGTCTTTTTGGGATATCTGAGTAATGGCTCCATAATCTGATAGCGCTGTCTCTTTCCTTGCTTCCGGACACAGCTTCAAATGAACCATGATATGATCACCAAGCTGCAGTGGAAGTGCACCAGTGACCGAAGGAAGCTATATCCAGACAGTGATGCACCTCTCCTGTTTCAGGAAGGAGACTAATGACATTTATATGACCTTGTTAGATGCTCCCTGCTGGGCCAGACATATAATGATGACACAGCAAATGAAATAGTAGGTATATTGTTATGACTTTACAACGTACTTCAAACAGTCCCAAAGAGCTGAAACCAATTTGTGAAGGCAGAATGGAAATGTTCTGGGGGGGAAAATCGTATTCATCTGCATTTCAAAGATACAGGGATTTAAAAAAGGGAGTGATTAAATAATTCATGAGAGTTGCAAACTCCACAGCACTTCAGTTTTCCCATAGCTGGGATATTCTATATGCGACTCTCAGATGTAGCAGAGGAGAACCCACATACTGTATGTAGACATTTTCTTTTCCTCTTTCAAATCAGCAAATTTGCAACGCTTGAGCTGAGCTATACAGAAAACACATTTCCTCTGTTGACAGCTGTTGTGAAACGGTAGAAAATACATCAAATCAGCACAGGGGAGGCGCAGTGCAAATACGCCGCACACAGTCAGTGTATATAGGTTGAGTGTTCATCTGTCACAATGTTTTCAGATGCACCTCTGAGCTGCAAAGGATACACAAGTTGTGCATTACAGTTCTGTGTGACACTATACAGTTTTACGACCAGTCTGGCAGTTTATCTACACAGGAAGTGAGTGGGTGTCCATCTGACAGAGCTTAGGAACTTCAATCTTGCTTCATGAACTAAAAGAACAACTACACGTTGAGCTTAAATAAAGCTGCATAAACAGTATAACGAAGGTTACAAGTTTTCTTCTGCAGCTCTAAAACTTTAGGTGAATAAATACTGCATTGGTACATTTATGCAATGCGCTGCAATGCCATTCAGTCAAATGTTCACTGCTTTAAAGAGCTACAAGGCACTCCTTGTGTTAGTTAGGGTTACAAAGCCTCTTTTGGATATCCTCTATTCTGGTGGGCGTACAAGAGAAGATGGCACAGTTTCAGAGAACTAACTTGAATTATTAAGCTAAAACTTTGTATCTCAAAACACTGATCCCATCATACTAACAAGACAGAGTGGAGACAGTGTGGAGAGAAAAAAAATCCATCACTCCTTATCTGTTTTATTTTTATTTTTATCAGTCCGTTTAATTATACCTGGTGCAAATAAAAACCCAGAAATACTGACACAATTGGATCCTGATGATTTGTCTAAAAGTAATCAGGAGATGACATATCCCCCGGCAAACACAATACTTTAAGATCAGATGTCTTGGTGGTTTTACACCTGAAGTCGTAATATTTCCCCCATAAAACCCAAAACATCAAATGACACCACTTTATTACCCGATTAACATAATGATGAACCTACATTTCATCGTAATGCTACACTAGTCTGTGCATCTGATGTTAAACATCCATATACTTTACTGCACATTGCTTTTGGACCACTGCATCAATTATTTTCGCACTAATGAAACTAAGGGTATGGGCAACAAGCATTATTTGGGGGCCTCTGGTACAGCGGATATCCAGGCCAAGACTCTGTCTTATAAGTTTGCCGTACATTATTTATGAACGTCTCCACACAGAACACAAACAGTGATACTTTCTGTAGGTGTTTTAGGTCCAAACGACATTTTGACTATTATATATCAACAGCTATCTGCATATGAATGCAGATCAATTAAAAAGCTGATAGCCGATGCTTTTTGGTCAATGAGTTCCGTCTCTTTTGCTCTCCATTCCGACTGTTTACCTGTGGGCAACCAAAGCCTGCTTAAACATGATTGGTCAAACTAGAAATGAAAACCAGAAAGCCCCAAAATCTTGTCCCTTGCCTCTCCATCCTGTTTTTTTATCAGTCCACTTGTCTAAACAGGCAATGTTACATGCTCCTTGTCAATTTTGCTGCATTTTACGCCATAACTACAGAGACTGTGCAGTGGGCTCTGAGCACTTCCAAGGTTACGAACAACTCAATACAGTCCCTGAACTGCTCTTGTGTAATGCACACAGAGCACTGGAGCTGCTGCGCTAATTGCTGCAGTGTGAGACAGTGTGAGACACAGTGTGAGACACAGTGTGAGACACAGTGTGAGAACTTCACAGACATGATTATATCTCCATAACATTATCTTCAACCACAAGTACGTGTCTCTTCTCTTCAACAAGGACCACAGTGGACATACTGGGCATCTTCTCATGCGGAATAACCAAATCTAACCTAAATCTAAAATCTAAAACTCAGATCTGATTGAACTGAAATTATCTTATAAATTGTCAATGATGCACCCTCTCTCATCAATCTGTACCAACAGGCAGCGACATTTAAGCAGCCTGCAGGCTATTCTTGTAAAAACAAGCATGACTCTGTTTGTTTCATGTATAATTGATCATTACATTATAGGAGTTTTATAGCTGACATACACAAGACTGTCATTTACAAAGTCAGAGAGATGCACCTTGTGACTCGCTGGAAGCCTTTTCTCTCCAGAGAGATGAATAATGTGTACAATCGATTTTGTCTTCAGAGGGATTTAACCTGCAGTTGATGTGCAGCAGACCTGAAATCATTTCCTGGCTCCATGATGATGGCAATGACAACTGTTAATAATGGAAATATTTTTTTTTTATCAGAATTATGTACAATAACTGAGAGGAGGTTGTGTCCTTTGTAAATTTGATACAATTATTTCGTGAATTTTACAGCCAACTAATTAAGTGACATTTCAACTGAAATAAAATGTTAAAGTAAGACAATTACATTTATTATTCAGTCTTCCCTGAAGTTTATTTATTCTTGTCTGGGCAGACGGTCTTCTTAAATGGCACAATAGAACTATTAACAAGAATCATCCCTATCAGTGTCTCAACCCTGACACATTGGGGGCACCCAACACAATGTGAAATCTAATTATCTTTCTAAGTTTATTTTAGGTAGATCTGTAGATCTACTATTAGATATACTTTATATACTAATCTGTAGATCTGATTTATTTTAGAATTAGTTCAAACTAAGAACAAAATATATTCAATTTGTTTGAGCATAATTTTTGAAAATGTATGACAGCGTTTCTATTTGGTCTTTGATGAACATGCCTTATGAAGAATTAGGAAGAACAAGATGTTCGCTCTTCCACTTGCAGAAAATGTTAATATTAAGAGGCATGAGGCTAAAAGAAGTTTGCCTTGATAAAATATACAGTAGTTTCAAAAGTTCCTTTAGAGTTGTGATGGGAATTGCGGCTCTTTGAAGGGAGCTTTGTTTCTTTCCAAGCCTGATTCCAAGGCTGAATTTGTTTCCCAGTACGACCCTGCGTAAAGGGGAATTAATTTAGGGCAGGCAGTGAGCACAACAATAAAAAATATGAAACTGACTTTGTTTCCATAATTTGTACCAAAGAGCACTTGAATATAATTAGATTGTTTCCAAATGTAACTTCGCTAATCAGGAACTTTCAGTAGTCTATACTTTTTAATACTCTATGCTACGTACACATTTTGGTCAATTCTCATTACGTATTCTGCTTCAACACCCAGTCCTGGTTGTATATAATGTCAATATCAATTGTCGAAGTTAAAACAGCTGTTTGTATTCCGACCAAAATTGCATTGTTAATTACCCATGTGTAGTGATATCACTAAACTCCATTATATAAAAGTTATCTAATCTTTATTGTGTGAACACTGGCAGCCATGTGAGGGGGTGCCCCAAAGAAAAAACATCAGATAAATGTAATCCTTCTACACAACAGAACCAGGACACCTGAAGTTGGTCAGGAAATTTAGTGGGTCAACCTCGAGACAGAAAAAAAAAAGAGAGACAGAGACAGAGACAGCGACAGCCAGCCAGAGAAAGGGGATTAATAAGTGGCCGTGTCCAGGCCAAGTAGTCGTGGGCTGATATAAAAGAGGTTGTGGCTTCCCTGCGGGAGTGTGTTCTAGGCCAGACTGCTAGATGGCCTGCCTGGGGGCCTGTCGTCGTCTGCTGTGTCCATTCAGCAAACCACAGCACACTTCCAAACACTTATGCACTCTTGACAAGTGACATCTGTCTGGGTGAAAGGGGTGGAGAGGCCTCCGATGCTGAGTGTATGAAGTACAGAAAAAGAGAAGTCCTGTAATTCTTCCTCACCAACTTCAAATAATACGGATAGAAATAGCTTTGCATACTTTCGCTAATTAATGTGACACAACCCTGATTCCACCATAGACCAGTTATGAAAGCTTTTCCATCTGCTGTTCTGACCAACATGAGTCAGAGAGGTCATTCCTTGGAAAATGCTCTAATACACACAGGAAGTGATGTTTTTTACATTTATGGATACTGATGAATTGACTTGCCAATAGCTGCTTACTGTAGAAATAGCAACACTGGTGTATATGCCAGGCAATCAATGACAAGAAATGCCAAAGATATAGCAACTTAAACACAGCATTGTAATTACATAGTTTGTACATCAGAGAGGATTTACATTATATTATTTCTCAATTGTAAAATGTATCACACAGTTCAGCAAACCAAAAGAAAGGCATCCTTATCTTTTTTTGAAAAGTCTGAAAAGTAAAGTTAGAAATGTTAGTAGTTAAAGTTCTTATTTTTCAGGCAGAATGACATCATTGCAGTTGTCATTATTAGACCAGCAACAATTCAAATCAAAAACATTTTAGTAATTTCTTCAGCAAAAATGCCAAATATTCACGGATTCTAGCTGCGCAAATATTGAAAACACCACCTTGGTTTGTGGGGAAATATAACAGCATTTCACTATTTTCTGGCATTTTATTGAGAAAACAATAAATCAATGAATTAAGAAAAAAAACAGTGGTAAAAGTAAAAGTGTATATTCCATACATGGGTAAACACGATCTCCCATCATTGTTGGATACATTAGGCAGCTGTTTACAGCAGAAACCTCTGATAAATCCATTGTACACCATCTGCTCTGCATCACAGTAAATGTGGAACTTCATCACTTAGTCTAATAAAGTTACTTGTTGTTGCTGTATCTGCTGGATGTGTGATTGTTTCTGAACATATTTGCAAAATAACCCTATAACAATAAAATATGTACGTAATGTAATATGTTGTGTTTTCAACTTATTCTGCTGATTCCGGAAAAACTAGTTTCAGCTTTAAAAAAGCCTCTCAGCAGGTGCAAAGTATTTACATCTAAGGTTACTGACTTAATTATGTTGGTTCTACCGAGTACTGATTTATGCTAAATTAAACTGTGGCAATATTGTGGACTGCATTCTATTTACAGGGAAAGATTAGAATACAAAAACTACAGTATTGCTGACAACAACATAACAGGAAATGCAAGTATACACCTACAGAGAGGGTAAGATACCATTAAAAGATATCGTTTCCAGTTCTGAATTCCAGGTATGAAAAGGATCAATTCAGATGTGAACGGTACCCAACTCTTAAGTCAGGTAGTTAACATTAGCAATTTAACCTGACAACAGAACACAAAATAGCACTACATGTTTGTATGTTAAAGACACAATCCTGCATTGCTGCTGTTACATTATTATCATGTACTGCCCCAGAATCAGGTCTTACCTCACTGTCTCAGTCCATTCAGTCAGTCAGTAACCTATAATCATTGCCAGGAATCCATTCATGGATTAACCAGCGACAGAGCTGACACTATCGACCTCTACTTCATGAACAGATGTGATTTAAGCAAGTCCACATTTCTTCCTCTGACAGACAACCGACCACAGAACATTTGTGAATACATCACCCGCGGATATCCCATCAGACTACAAGATCTGGCCAGTTGTACTCTGGTGCTACATGTAAGCTTGTAGTGTGACCTGCTGCTTTCCTGGTTGGTGGTATACAGTACACAGTAGTGTTGTGTTTACAGTGAGAGCCTGTAGCCGACAGGACAGATATGAACTCACTGATCTGGAGAGGCGAAAAGACAGTCCCTCCATTCAGCAGCAGCAAAGGACACTGGGTGATTCCCCGCCACACACACACACACACACACACACACACACACACACACACACACACACACACACACACACACACACACACACACACACACACACACACACACACACACACACGTTTGTACAGCTATCTTAGTGCATTCCCCAGCCCCTTACCCGAACCCTAACCATCCAAACTAAATGCCTAACCCTAACCCTAACCCTTAACCTAACCTAAACCTAATTCTAACCCTAACCCTAAAACAAAGTCTTAACCCCCAAACAGTCCATTAAAGGGGGGGTCACAAAGTGAGGACCGGCCAAAAGGTCCTCACTTTGCCAAAATGTCCTCACTCCGTCGGTTGAGACTCAAACTGGTCCTCACAAAGATAGCTGTACAAGAGCACACACACACTCAAGGATTGTAATAGATGACTTTTGGGGACTTTACATAGACTTGCATTAGTTTTCAGGAGACTTGCCCTAACCCTGAGCCCAAAAATCTGCTGTTTTCCAATTGGGGACTTCTGTCCCCATTTAACTGGACCCCAAAGGTAGCCTGTGACACACACACACACACACACACAGACACACACACACACACACCACACACACACACACACACACACACACACACAGTCATGACTTCATGACTCCTGACTCGTTTTCTGAACAGCTCACATATGACAGCTCGTCATGAATATGGCTGAAACATTGACACAGGTTCCAACTTATTTGACTGAACTAAGTTAGCAAATAAAACATTCATCCAAACAAACTGTATTTTTCAACAAAGTTAATTTTGAGAACCGCAACTTCAACTAAGCCAGAGAAAGTCACACACATTATAAATGTGGGTGTGTTTTCCTGGAGTTTGATGCTAACTCCTCCACTTCTGTTAACTTTGACTGCTCCATTCCTGCTCATTGTGTTGAGCAGCTCCACGGATATTCTCTATTCTTTAATGAATCTAAATCTGCTCCAACACACTGAACTGTATATTTACTGTGTATGAATATACGGCAGCGGCTAGCGACACGGGGAAATAGCGAGTGAAGGGGAGGGATGCTGCGTTTGACCCGTCCGCTAACTGCCACCACAACAGACCCGCTCCTCTGCGCTCAGCCGCCCACCGTGTCCAAGTCAGGGCTCCGTACAGCTGTGTCGTGCATGTCATCTTCCACACACACGTGTATGTAACATGTCCGTGCGTTTCGGTCAGGCTACTCACGCCCTTGGTCTGGGGAAGCCCATGGACAACAGCACGTCAAGGTTGGAGCCGCATTTCACTGAGCCCGGTCGGTTCTGCCGGAGCCTCCGCGGGAGGATTTTACTGTACAGGTCGTCTTTGGCAGCCATGGTCCAGCGGGTCGCCCGAGCCCCAACACCGACAGTCCAAGCACCAGAGCGACCTCCGGCTAGTCCATCACATTCAGCGGGTTCGCATGAGTGGAGGAGAGAGCGGCTGCGAGCGGCTGTGAGCGGCCGAGGCAGAGCCCCGCTACCCCGCCCACTGGAGGAACAGCGAATGAGATCCACTGGTTCACACTGAGCCTCAGCACGGTTACACATGTAGATCAGGTCTGAGGGGAAGCTGCTAATATGTTATATTCTCCAGAGTGGCCTGGTGGGTTCATCCTCAACTATCCTATACATGTATTAATTCAGAGGGATGTGCCAGTTTGCTCCAAGATCACAGCACACACTATACAATTCTTATAATATAATAACAGTATTAAGTCCAAAGAATTATAATTAGTATTATAAGTGACAACAAAATATTAAGTGTATATGAAGTAAATGCTGAACTAACACATAGTCGAAATAACAATAGATATGGGAAAAAAAGTAAATAAGTCAGTTACTTGAGACAGTAAACTAATACTAAAGTGGCAGTAAGTAGTAATGATAATAGGAGTAAGTAATATGTGTATTACACATGATAGGAAACATATTATGATGAAAAATCTGTAATTTTATCCACGTTGCACATGGATACTGATGTTACACATGATTATTTTAAAAACTATTTAAAAAACTTTTTTAATAGTAATACATGACAATCACATAAAAGCTACACAATATTCATGACAAAACACTATTGGCTATTAAATGTGCTTTTAATTTGTGTACACAGATTACAATCATTATACAATAATGATATATTAACGGTTTTGAGGCTTTGCAATTGTTTCACGCATAGAAAATTTTTACATTACTAAATAATTACAATATTTTTACATTGTTGTTGACAATACATTTGACACAAGGAAGTAAACTCACTTCACATAATAATAATTCATCTGATAATAATTTGCAAACCCGCAGATTGACTGATTTTCTAGGGACATAGCTTTGTAATATCTGATGTTTGAATAAACCCACCAATCTCTTTAATCTGATCAGTTATTAATTATAACACAAACTGTCACCAAAGATTGGTAATACTCATAGTCAGTCTGATTGTTTTTGATTAATTGTATTCCGGATAAATTCATGCAACCAATCATGATCTTTACCAACGATTCTTATGAAATGACATTGGGACTCTGTCGGGCACACTGAGGACCACATTGTGCCCATAACCATCCAATGGCCATGAGTTGGCTTCGAGAAGCCTGGCAGAGGCCAGCATGGATCCATGGTTAGTACTGACCACCGGCAGCGCTGGCAGATGGGTTGTATGGTGCGATGACACAGAAGACACAGCCGGCCTCCTGGAAAGCTTGCCTCATCTCCACCTAGTGGGCCAAACACAGGCGTGCTTCAGCTTCAGACAGCACCGTGGGCCACCGATGTCACAAATACAATACATACAGATATAATACACACCACTACCACATAATTTAAAGAGAGATACAGTAAAATATATTCATAAAAGTTTAAAAAACAAAGATCTTTCTGATAATTTTAATGAAAAGAGAACATATTTTTGAAGGTAAGGTCTTGGGGATGGAAAAAAAAAGAAACGTAACCAAAGTGTCAGGTACTAAACAACAAAGAAATATATTCCATTGTGTGGGTACTGAACCCACATTGGAAATCCCCGCAAGAAAACAAGGAGTCAGAATGAGTTGGTCTGTGATCATCACAGAAACTGGAGATCGTTTCTATTGATTATAAACTAGTCTCAGGGTTTTAGAAGGGTAGATTGTTTTTGCTCTGACTACGCCTCACAAACAGATCTGCTGTTAACTGCTGGGTCACAACTTCCACACAATACAAATTTAGTCTTACCAGTCTGGCCTGGTCCAGACAGAGACCCACCACAGCTCCCCCACTGCCTGGTAACTTCACTGCTGAGCCATACTGCAAGGAACAGCAAAAACCATATGAATACACGAACAGAAGAAAAAACTCCTGCAGGCACACACAGGCAGAGATGGAGAAAAAATAAGATGTGCTCTGCTCTTACCCGGCGGGGCACCTACCTGCCTCGCCAGCTGAACCATCTTGAGATTCCCAGGACCCAGACAGTCATCGGTGTAGACAGACCTGTGGTATATGTTGTTACTTTAACTGTGAGTCTGACCTTTATATAAATGCCTCCATTCCGAAACGCAGTTTACCTCCTGAGCTCAAAGTTCTGGTCCATCAGTTGTGCCAGACAGCTCCAGTCTCTGTGCTGCAGGGCCATCCTTGATGGAAAACATTTTCAATGAGATAACACACAGTTTCACAGCAAATGAACATCTGAAAAACTGCAGTTCTGTCAGCAGAGCAGCAGTTTGTATCTGGAGCTCACCATGCAGAAACAGATTACACAACAATTCGGAAAACCCAAAGCCACTTGCAGACTAAGGCTCTACTGAAATTTTGGTGCATTATTTTATCTTGCACATTCCATATATTCTTTACAGAATATTGTGAACTTGCACATTGCTGCACAAAACTGTACAACTAATTCCTTTAAATAACATATTTTACATAGTTTGTACATTTCATATATTTGTATTACTCCAAGGCCTCCTGACTTGCAGTACTTATTTTATGCACCAAAACACTAAAGCACTTTCCCCCTCTGTGAAAACCTATACACTCAATTCAAATTATGAATTCAACAGTCCACATCTTACAAACCAACCTCGCTTGATCAGTCAGCTCAGCAAAATTCTTCATGGCTTCAACGACCAGAGGCTCGCCTGTGGAAAGACAGAGAAACACAAAAGTAGACTGAATCAATGTGACAGAAAACTGAACTTTGTTGCTCTCCACAACGGCAGCTTCTCTGCTCAATGAAAAATACTTTGTGACCTTAACTAAAAAAGGCACTGAACTGAAACTGAACGAAGACTAACGAACGGAAGCGGCTCTGTGTGGCTGAACTTAGCTACAACTGTGTGCTTTGAGCTAAATGCCTATATTAACATACTAGCATACTCAAAATGTTAACAGCAGGTATTTCCTTGGACCGCATTCACCTTTTCAGTTTAGCCTGTTAGCATGCTCACATTTGCTAATTAGCACTAAGCACAATATACAGCTGAGACTGAGGGGGGTGACATTAGTTGGGTATGTGGAATAATAATGTTAGTATTGTCCTCTCCATGCTGGAGAAGAGGTCAAGTGTCTCAGGTCCCATTTGTTTGGCAGCACCAGAAAAGTTCTTGACCCTCTCATAGCTCCATATCTCTTCACATATGCTTACAATCTACCTACAGTTTAGTTATCCTGCATTTACTATGATTTATTATTCAATGTAAACCCAGCTGTACCATCAAATTAACATTGACTTAACTTAACTTGACTGTTGGACAAACTCAAAATGATATTTGGCCATGATGGTGCTAGAGGAAAAGCCAATGGACAACCAGAGTTCAGTCAGAAAACTCACTTTCAAATGTTTATTACAACAGTAGAACAGGTTAGTGTTAGTGGCCTCTAGGCTCCGATTTAATCACTCCCCCAGATATGATTACATAGATATGATGGGAGTGATACTTATAACCCCCGCCGGAGCCTACAGGTGGATGCTGGGGTGGTGAAGGGGCTGAAGCAACTGGCAGCAATACTGACGCAGCAGCGGGGCAAGCAAAGGGAGCGATGGGAAATTTTCTCTGCTTAAAAAGACCACCTAATAATGTGGGTGTGTATTATAGATGATTGTGGAGAGTGAGGTATGTCACATGATGTATGTCACATGATTGGAGCAGCGCAGCTCGAGTTGGCTGCCTGAACTAGCTCGCAGGCATTGCTCCATTTATTGCAGTTCATCCTGTGGAGAACATTATTTATGAAACCTGGTAAAAGCAGCATTGATACTGGGCAGATTATCCGGGTGAAATTAAGTATTTTATGACAATTGGTCAAATTGTTGTGAAGACATTTCAGATGAACCCAGAAATGGAGCCATCGTCTGGGTACCATGAATGTCTACACCAAATTTCATAGCAATCCATCAATCAGTTTTCGACATATATATACTGTGTATATATATATATATATATATATAACTCTGAATCTAAGTGGCGACCCAACAGGCCAACTTGTCCATCAAATATATGACCAAATTTCATCCGCTCCTTTCAAAAATAGCCAGTGTAATGTTTAATAAGAAGTGGTACCGCTGAGCCAGCGCTGTCGGATGTTGCTGTGGATGCGTCCAGAGTCACTGGGGTCACTCAGGTACGCCAGCCAGAACAGTGGAAGGCTACTCATGTCCATAGCAACATAATTCCCTGAGAATGAAAAACATTCCGCCTTAAAAAAAATGAAAATGTATTTCTATCATCGACTTTGTATTTAACATCAGTGACATTATTACCATAGCCCTGCTCCTCCATGAGCTTCTTGCTGAAATCCATATAGACTAAACCTTCATAGACCTGCAAAGACAAAGGGACAATCACTTCCTGTTATTGAAGGTGTAAAAATACAATGTTTATGTGCATGACCTATATGACTGACCTGAACAACTCTATCCTGCAAACCAGCAGTAATGAAAAGTTCATCCGTCTCCACGTTGAGGATGAAGTTGGCTCGGACTGGTTTGGGGAGATCCTGGAGTGTAGAACATAAAGTAAAGCAAAGTAACAGTTAGGGCAGGGGCGGATCCAAGGGCAGGTCGAGGGGGGCATTGGCCCCAGTTGAAATCTGTTTGGTTGCTGAAACCAAAGAATGTGGCTAACTGATGACATTATCATCATTGTGTGTAGAAATCCAAAAAAGCATCAGAAAGCATCGTAAAAAGTTCAGAACAGAGCATCCACCGCTTTTAATAATTTCCTGGAGATATCGACAAGTCCCATTTTAGTTTTCATCGAGTTTTTTGCGTAATTTATCTGCAGTGAAGTTGACTGTGCTGTAAGGTGTACAGAGCACTCTCTCTCTCTCTCTCTCTCTCACACACACACACACACACACACACACACACACACACACGATTTTAAGAAGCATTTAAAGGAGGAGTAAAAAAGAGAAACACCATCGTATATGGTGAATAAGTTACATCCTTACATTGTCTGTGATGTTGTAGAATTTCATAAGACACTTCAGGGTCGCTGAGACAATGGCACTGCACCAAAGAAAAGATTATACACAAGACAATTATAAACTCAAAAGTTCTCCATAATGGATTAAATTTACAATGTTGGAATAGTTTTCTGTTTCATGATTTACTATTTTCTCTTTTCCTTCTGTATCATTACATCGGGTGGTTGCAATGCTTTACTATGAAGCCTATGATTACCTGTGTGAGTGAACATCTATAAATATCACTCTTAACAACCAGTCTGACAGACCTTAAATATGATGGTACACAACCGATCATGGTCTCTATGATTTGGCGCTACACAAATAAAATTGGATTGAATTGAAACCCAGCACCCACCAACTCTAGGAGGCTCATCACAGACACACATGTATCTAAATCCATGTGTGTGCTGTGCACATGAATCTATGTTTGTTGATCTTTTTGATACATTGGAAAGATTGAAAGTCAATCACTTTTAATTCACAAACAATGAATAAAAACATTGGGGCACAGAGGTAAGAAACAGAACTATTTACCTGCTTCCAGCAAGGCCCTTAAAACAGACACAAACATTCTCATCAGTGGAGGGTTTAAACATGTTTACACATTTTAAACTGTATGAATGTGAACTGTGGTGCTCTCTTAAGCATGTGAATGAATTCTTACCACCTGCCGAGGGATGTTGGTGTCGTACTTCAGGGTGAAGTTCTGCTTTGTCAGAGCAATACTGCAGTAAATAATAAACAGCAGACATTAAATGATTATCAGCAGAGACAGTGCTTGAGTGTCATTGTGAGACTTGCAATAGTTTCTCATTATGGGAAACAATGAGAAACTCCCTGAGGATGGATGAGAAGATTGATTCCACACTCATGCCTATAGATTAAATAAGACACCACAGCCTGCAACGAGTTAGCATAGCTTAGCATAAAGACTGGAAACAAGGGGGAAACAGCTAGCCTGGCTGTGTCTAAACACAATTTTTTTTTTTTAAGTTATACTGTTGTTTATTTAGTTTCCATCCTTTTTTTAATCACTTTTATTTTAACTGTATTACTCACTATTGGATCAGGTCCCATGTTCTATGTTCTATGTTTTATATCTGTTGTTTTTATCTTGACTGTCTGTATTACACTATCTTGTTATTTAAAGAACTTTGTAGCTTTTATGAAACATGCTATATATTACTTTTTACTTCTAAAGATAATGCTGTTATTGCTTTTACTTAAGTATAGGATCTGAATTCTCCTTTCACAACTGCTTGTTTATTAATTCACTTCAAATGGAAAAGATGCCCTGGCGGTCCAACTGAAACATAATCACTTTATCTTTGAGTCCAAGTGACAACTGATCAAAGGTTGAAGATATTCCCTCAGGCAGTCTTGAGATCACATTCAAGAGGACAAAAACACGTTTTTTGAACCCACTGTGACCTTGACATTGACCACTGAAATCTAATCAATTTATCAGTGAGTACAGGGGAATTGTGCCAGATGCCATGATATTCCCTATGAGCAGTCCTAATATGTCACATTTACAGTAACATGAGGTCACTGTGACCTTGACCTTTGACATCCAGGCACCACAATTTAATCAGTTCACGTACTCAACAGATTGTGAGTCAGTTTCAGTTGTCATTTATGGCGTTTCATCCCAATTTTATAGCATCAAATAACAACCAAACCTTTTTCTAAAAATGCACTTTAATAATCATCTGTACGATAAGAACTATCTAAAATGAGACCAACATCATTGACATGTATTTTCTTTGACTTTGTAGTTTGCCTCATGTCCCATCCACTACTAAAATGACAGGGTTTAGGACCTATACTACAGCCCGCCACCAGGTGGCAATCGAGACGCTTCACTTTGGGGAGCTGTCATGACGTCAATCTATGGTTTCAGTATTGTACCATTGGAAGTGGAGCGGAAACACTAACACCCAGATTCAATCAGTTTCAACATACTCTGTCCAAAATGCCATTTGATTCTGCAGAGCGCTGAAGAAAGATCGCTCCCTTTTATTAAAAACATTTATCATCTCTTGTCATTTTTGTGTGTGATTAAATAAATGAATATATTAACAAATAAATGAATATCTAAGTTTCGTTTTATCTCAGTCACTGATCTCACCCTTGTTTGGAGCAGAACTGGTAGAACTTCTTACAGGTGGCCTGCAGCAGCCGCAGACCTCCCAGGTAGCTACAGTTGAATGACAAACATTTAGGAGCCTGAACGTGAGCGACGCACTTCAGCTCATCACAGATGCCGTGTTCTCACCCTTCCTTCCTGCTGATACAGAACAGATCCTGCAAGCTTCCAAACTCTGTAGGATCGTTGAGAGGATGAGGAACCAAAACCTTTAAAAAAAAATCACAGAAATGCAGATGACATTTAAACAATATATCCCAGAAGAAGCTCTTTTATACACGTATGTGCATAGACGTGCACATGCGTGTGTGTATTACCAAAGTCTGGCTCTCCACCAGAGTGACCTCGGCCCAGAAGTTAGAGATGGACATGGCGATGGTTTTCCCATTGAAACCGTCTGAGGGATTCCCCATCAATCCAACCCTGTGAGAGATCATACACATTTGGATCTGTCAGGTCACATTTCAACATTTAAATGCTTCTGTAATAAGTGAATTGGAAAGAAGAAAGAGACTAAAAACTTACTTGAAAGCAACAGTGTGAGTTATTTTTGTCTGTGGTTTCTTACCTGGCATACGACCTGCATGTGATTGGTTTAGGAGCGTTGTCCTGCTGCTTGGATGAGTAGTGAGTGAGCCACTTGGTGTAGTCTGACAGGCCCTGAGAGGTCCGGAGCAACATGTTGTTAGAAGAAATTTATTTAGAAAATGAACAAAGAACAACTAAAGTCTGCTGTGCATTAGGTTTTTATACTGTACATGCTTATTTATCGGCTGTAATAGAGAACAGCGTCCCATCCCCTGTAAAGAGGCTTTGGATCAGCCCATGGGCCTCACAGATTAACTGTTTGAGAACATGCTCATTATACCCACCCACCAGACAGTAATGTCACATTTACTGAAGCTGGTTTATACGATTTCAGGGAGATTAGGAATAAATCTATTAAAAGAACTATGTTCGTTGGTTTAACTGGAAAAAGACTCTCCATGTAAATGCTCAAACTCTGACATTAAACATTTTGAAGACATTAAGGACTAAGTGTCACTTTGTTGCTGGTGTCACCTTACAGGATTTCTGGGTAATGGCATCTTTCACACTCTAAAATGCAGTATGTAAGCTACTTGAGTGAAGCTTCAGCAGACTGCAACATGATTTGCTCTGCAAGTTAAGTGAAAATAGTTTTTAGATTTTTGGTAAATCTGTAAGGTGTCCTTAACTCTCTTGAAAGGCGCACATAAATAAAATGTATAATTATTATTACGACATTCCCTCAAGGCGTTACTGAAATATCACGTGGACGAGAATGGGACGGACAGATAATCCGAGCACATCTGGTGATGAGGTATGAAAATAAAAAAGATGACTCAGCATTTCCAAAGGTTGTGCATTTGTTAAGCAACCCCATGTAAAACATCCCAAATGTTTCATAAAGCAGGGAGCATGCAAATAGAAGAATAATGTCTGTCATCAACCAACCAGTCCTGCTTCAGTTTACAACCATGCTTGACTTCAAAGGAATATTATGACAGCGTAGTGGGGTAATGTGAATAAAGTCGTACTATTACGAGAAAATGTAATAGTACGAAATAACGAAATAAGCAGCTGGGAGAACCTGTGCTTGCCAGAGTTTTACTCCTGGATCTAAAATCTTGAAACTATCTCATTGTGAAACTATGAAACCCCCTTTGAAAATCACAAGTATGTTACCAACCACATTCAGTCGACCACTACCAAACATTTACTTCTCCACAAAAGAGGCAAGTTTCAAGGTCCAAGTCTGTGTGATTCTTTCATCAGAATAAACTTTCTATTTCACAACCTGATACTTATGATAATGGTGTGCTGATCAGCCAAAATATTACGTATTACATTATTTGTGTTACCTATATATTATTTGTGTAACATATACTTCCGTATAACTTAACAAGATGCTCCACTTTTGTCATTTTATAATCTATGAATTAACACAGTGTGATAATATGAAAAAAACTACAAGAAAGAATACAGACCACTTGTCCGATAAGCTGGAAGCCAGTAGGCAGCTTCATCCCAAACACATCCAGCTGCTTCTCATTGATGAGCCACTCCTGAAGACAGACAAGCCATGAAAGCATCTGGTTATTAATTCATCAGTTCATGATAACGCTCTGATGTCATCCAGGTTCAGTAAAGCAGGACTGAGTATAATTTGATCTTTAGAGTTTATCATCATAAAGAAAATCACAATTACCACAAACTTATTTGTCAATCACACAAAGATTAAAAAGAAATCATATCAGGGCAGCGATTAGAATCAACACAGGAAGTCGTCTCATAAATATCTGAAGAAGTTATAAAGCAAATGTTGTCTCAGTAGTTTAGTTATGTAAGAGTAGTTATGTAAGAAATTGGGAATTTTGGGGGGAAATGTGACACGTTGGAGAATCTTTTGAATTGTATGAATTTAATTCAATCTTGTATGATGAAACCAGGGCAAAGCTCTGTAGTTAAAAACATGGGATGGTGCTTTATTGCCACTTACGAACCCAGAATCGTCCGAAGCTCCTGTCTGTGGCTTGAGGCTGCAGGCTGAGGAAGTCAGACAGGTAGGACAGCGTGTCTCTCTGGATGCAGTAAAACACCACGCTGGCCAGTCGCGATGATGTCAGACCATCCTGGGGCTTCTCCAAGAAGCGAGATATTCTGATCCATAAAACTACAATAGATTAAAATCCAATCTGCAACATGGCGGCAAGTATCAAACACCGACATGGCAGAAAGCTGTTGCACCACGTTTCTCACCTGTGGGTGTCAGGGCAAACCTCCACGATGCCCCTGGAGCTGCTCTTTTCACTTTCCTCCAACTCGTAGTAAATGATCAGCTCTCCAGGCTGCAGCACACACACACAAAACTGGGCTACTGCAAGTCACTGAGGAATTTAGCTTCAGCTATGATTTATTTGAACTTACACATGCTAAGTGTCTTTCATCTGGGATAGTTTCAGATTGTGTTTGACCAAGACTGGACTAAATTGTTCTTTATTCTGACATGAGGTCCGGTGCTTAGACCTCCCTATATCTCACCTATTTCTAGTTATTTATTGACACATATCCTGTGCACACATTAGACTGCATGGTTTCATGTCCACGACAATAACTGTGTGTATGTGATTAACTTGTGTTGAAGCAAATCTCACCTTTGACCTGAAGAAGCGGATAACCTGAGCAATGTCAAAGTTCTGGTCCGCACACAGCATGTCTCCAGCAATCTGCTTACACGGGAAGGGGATCCTCATTGTAGGACAGATGGGACATGTAACCGAGCAGAGTATTCTCAAACATGAATTACACAGGTTTGTATCGTACCACCATGATGTCGTCCTGCAGCTTGCGACTGCGTATGGCCAGCTCCAGGTCGGCCACGGCCCCCAGGCGGTCTTCCAGCGTCGTGCTGCCATCGTTTACCACGTTCTCCACTGGGAAGTCATTAGCTGTGGCCCAGCGCTCATAGTACTTGTACCTGGTCAGTGGAACACGACAGAGCAGAACACAATTCACGCAGCTTTAACAACAAAAGTAATGGTCAAATGATTATAAGTGGGGTTTCGCCGGAAGGTTTATGTGCTCACTTGTCTGCGTTAGTGACCAGGTACACCTCTGTGAACAGCTGCCGCCTGCAGAGAAATCACAGATGTTATCGACTGTGTGGTGCAGGAACAAAAGAGACTTGGGACAGAGGAGGTCCTCAGAAGTTTCACCGTTACGCACATGTTGACGGTTTCCCACCAAAAGTCGAGAATCTTCTTCCCTCTGATGCCAGGAAGCAGGGCCTTCGGTACCCCGGCCAGGTGGCTGTACAGGCCTGTGTCATCGTTCTGGGAGGAGAGGGGAAGAGTGAGGACGGCTAGAGGAAAACAGCTTGTTACCATACCAACCACATGACGTCAGTACATGCAACATATGCGGCTGTAAGACTGTATAAACAACTGTGATCACAATACACCACATACCTCACTCAGGCTTTTAACTAATTTAACTGTGCAATAACCATTTTCTATCCATGCAATTTCAATTCATATATGTGCAACACTGTTACACTATATTCTGTTTATTTTGTATATAATATTTCCTATTTTCTTATATTTCTTTGTTTATATTGTATCTTTACTTATTAGTAACCTTTATAGGTTTTTTTCACTGGCTTCTTTGTTGCTGTGACATGCAAATTTCTCCATAGTGGGACAAATACAAGACCATCTTATCTTATCTTATCATTTCTTATCTGAACTTTGAGCCAAATTCAGTGACAGAAACTAGCTTGTCTTTCTTCTTAGTAAAGTCAGGCACTTACTAAAATGCGTAGGGGTTATTTCTTCACTCAGTGGATAATATCTCTCCAGTTCTGAGATCTTTACACTGGCTCTGTAAAAGAATTTACTTCAAAATCCTGCTGTTGGGTTATAAACACCGAATGGTTCAGGGCCAAAACATATTTCTGACCTCTTGCTAAAAACCTGTTCCAGACCCCTCAGGTCGTCTGGAACAGGTCTGCTTTCTGTCCCCAGATTCAAAACTAAACATGGAGAAGCAGCGTTCAGTTTCTATGCTCCACATATGGAACAACTCTTTGTCATTTTGAATCAATACTGAAGACTTTCCCTTAATACTTTGAACCATCACTCATTTCTTACACTCTTCTATTTCTTATTCCATCCTTTAGTCATTAAATGCTTCTTTTGCTGTACTGTTATAAGTAGCCTAAGAATCTTTTTATATATCTCATGTAGAGCACTTTGAATTGTCTTGTTTTTGAAATGCGTTGTACCAATAAACTTTACTTACCTTCAATAACTCTGTATAGATTATAACCTCATTCATCTTCTCTGAAATAAACTCTCCTTCGAATCCCTACATTGTTGTTGTGTCGCTAGGGGGCGGTGAAGAGCACCAGCTCCAAAGATATAAGTAACAGTAGTTTTAAGAAAATGATCCACATCCGGCCAGTGCATCTTCACGACTCCACTGATGGTCCAGGTAAACAAGTATCACCCCCCCCCCCCCCGACCAGCGGCTCAGTGGTAAAGTGGCAGATTCTTAGAGGAAGTTCGGCGAACACTGAGCACAACTACCGCGGACTTTGCCCCCCCCCCCCCCCCCCCCCCCCGCTCCCCTGCTCCCCTCTGCTACAACCTCCAGGCTACTCACCTTGATCTGTGTCTCCAGGACGGTGCCGTGACCGGCCACCAGCAGAATACAGATCATCACTTCAGCCTCACTGTGTCTGTGAGACTGTAAACACTGAGCTGGGAGGTGGAGGAATGTCTGAGAGCTGGATTCTCCCAGCGTCAGTGAAGAGACGCACTTCCGGGAAACAACCTTCACAATAAAACAGAAGTTGTTTTATATTCAAGATGCAGACATCAAGATAAAAGCAATCGTGTCATCCACTTTAAACCAAAATGACCATGCTGGACCCGCAGTTTATCTTTAAATGTTGACAGTGAATGGCATCGACAAGAACAGGAGGACAGAGCTCTATGCTTCTCTCTCTCCCTCACACTGAAACACTGACCATCAGTCACAGTCAGATGATCAGCAGCAGCACCAGGAAAGACCCTGCATGTATTGCCCATTAAAATAATCCTTAAAGCTTTTACTGTCCTCAGTAGGCAGGCAGGGTGTTGGCCATCTTCCTTGTTAAAATAAACACATTGCTTTTATTATCACTAAAGCTACAGGACTTGTGGCCAATGTGTATATTGATATTCCGAACATGAGAGAAAATAATATATTTTCCAATTATTTATATCAAGTATAGGCAAATTACGTGTTTCTGTTGGGATTCAATCATCTTGTAAATATCTCAGTGTGGTTTAGGTCCCGTATTGTTAATAAAGAGCATGGATCGGTGCTTGTGGTCTATTTACACCAAAGTTTGAAACTGCATATTGAGCACAGCTCCTGTAGTCATTCCCACAAGGATTTTGAAGATTTGTGTAGTTGTTATAATTTACTGTACATATTAAAAAACTATAAAACTTCATGTGCAATAAAACTTTTATTTCTCAGCTTCTAAAGTTGGGCTGGGCAATAAAACAATACCAATAATCATCATATAAATTTCTTCAATAGCAATACGACAAAGGTTCAATATATATGGATGTGTTGCTTATACATTGTGGAAGCACAGTGAGTAGGTATAACACATCATTGATCTACTGCAGATCTAAAATGTTTTGCTGTATATCAGCTGTTTGTCATTCTCTGCTCACAGTTAAAAACCACAACCTTCACTCAAACATAATTCAGTTATACCTGAATAGAAATAATGAGATGTATCGTGATAATTATCAAACGGACTGATATGATAATTTTTGTCTTCATATATTTTTTGCCCATATCCCCCAGTCCTACTCCGAAGGGGATAGAAACTCAATGTCAGACCATCTGACAGCTTCAACCCTTGGGTTTTATTGTGAATCGAATTCGACCTACAAACTAGATATGACTGGAAACAACAGGCAGATTCATCAGCATTTTCAGCTCAGATCAATTTTTTATTCTTTATTGAATTTTTTGTAATAAATGTGGATGAAGAATGGGGCAAAGACATCTCTCTTGAGTAGGCGTACATGTATATACGTGCACTTCGGCGAGCTGTAGCAAATGCCACATCAACATACTACAACATACAGTTTGATAGATGTCTTGCTGTGAGTATGCGATGTAAAAGTGGAGTACATATTCATATTTGGTGCACTGCAGCAAACGCCTACACCATTAATCCAGGGACCATCCTCCCTGGTAAAAATTAACAAATCGCTAACTGCTTACAACCCCTGTTTATTTACTTAGTTACATTGTTGCAATGTAATTTTTGTCCCCAGTGAGGTTTCATGAAACAACATACAAAAATACAAAGCTAAAAAAAAAAGCTCAACTATGAATGAATGAAAAACTTGGTATCAACTGGTCAGTGAAATTGATAAAAATGTGAAAACAAGTCAAAGCATGAATACAATGTTTTCAGCAACATTAAGATGAGTGCATTTGATACATAGAAGCACATGCTGCAGGGACTAAGTTAAAGAAATTGGCATGAGAAATCGGTCATGTTGTAGAGCTTACTGAACTGCAGGTTAATGAACAATCATAATGTTTGTGGAGGAAGGCATTCAATGAGGACTTTGCTAAACTGATTTGACTCCTCAGACTGAAGTTAATGTAGACCACCCCCCCCCCTCTCTCTTTTCAGACACATCCTGTCAATTTTGTAAAAAGCTTCAAAAAGGTCATATTTAAGGTTGTCGTTTAGCAAAGATGCTGGATTTGAATATTAATGACAATATTCAGCTTTATTCCCCTATTACATGCACGTACAATCACAAATTAAGTATCTCAAAGTGTTTCAAGTACTCTTTTGGCCCATATGTGGTTCTCCTCAAATACCCATTGGCAAAAGGCTTCTCACTGGGGTTCTGTGCTGGACGATCCCACAACACCGTGCTGTCGCAGCAGGTTCCTCAGGATCTGATTCTTGGACTTCCAGTCTTCCACCTGAGCAACAGACGCACATAATACATTAACCATGTAGTAATACAGACACATCAGCTGACTTGTGACTTTCTATCTATCCGGACTACGTCACATATAACTGTAAGAACAGGTTTACATTATGACATTACGTATTCCCGCTAATTTTGGTGTAAAAGAGGTATATAAATCTCCAATTAACCTAACCCCAATCTGCATGCCTTTGATCTGTGGGAGGAAGCCAGGGTCCTCGGAGAACATGAATTTGAAACAAGAAGCTTCTTGCTGTGATAACCACTGCTTCACCGTGCCGCCTATTGAAATAAAGTTTGTCATCTAAAAACCACAAGTTGTGACAGTCGATCATCGAAACAGCTGCTCCAAAAATAAACTTCAACTTTGAGGAAAAGGTTCTCAAAGCTCTGCTCCAAGAAATCAATAAAAATACAGCTGCAACACTTAACTAATTAATCAAGTAGCTGATCTAAAAAAAGTGATCAACATTTTGGGATCACAGAAATTGTAGACATTTGTAGACATGTAGACAAAATAATTGAATTTGTCAAGAAGCAAATTAATTAATTAATTAAGATTCCTTTATTGGTGAATGATGAAAATCAATGACTGCAACTGTCATATTATTACTCTGACTGACATGTCCACATCTGCTGTCTGTCAGTGTCACTGATCTCTTGATAACTCGGCTGGAGACACTGTTTGTGTTTCCTGGGTGAACATCCATAACAATGCACATATTTTGTATTTATAATCTTACCTATATTTTGTATTTTATCTTTTTGTTATTCTCTGTATATTTTTATATTCTTGGCTGGAGAAACTGTAACAAAATCCAATTTCACCCTGTGGATCAATGAAGTATTCCTAATTCTGAATAAACCATAGAACACATGCTAATGTACCTCCTGTCTGAGTAGCTGGTTGTCAATCCTGAGACGATCAAGAGTGGTGATGTCTTCCCCCAGCTTCAGGTTGCTCTGTCTGAGTTCCTTGATGTAATCACAGGCTTTAGATAAGATTCCTCCTTTACTCTGAAACAAAACAAAACACAACACAACTTAATAATGAATTGCTCTTAGTTTCTTTTCAAACCTCTCTAGTGTAACAATGTTTCTACATCTTCATCTGGAGGATGACGTTTTTACCTCCGTGCACTGACTGCTCATGAACAGGATGACACAGCATTCTCACTGGGTTCGTCCTCATGCATACTAAAGCCATGATTTGACCAAAAGTACCAGGAACCTTTAATCCCAGGAACTTTTTTCAATAAACTAAAATGTTTCTGAAGATCGTTGTCCGCCAGTGTTTCCACTGTGGCCGAATGACGAGAGGATACGGCAAGTTCACCAGCTCAAGTATGAACAAATGATAACTACAACAAGCTGTTCCCCTCCACGGTAATGCAGAAGACCATACAACAACGACACTACAAAGAACAAGCAACACAGCCACAACAGATCAGATTGTCGAATTAGAGCTGGAAAAGAGACGAGCAGTAATAACCAAGCATTTTCAAAACACCTGGAATGCTAGTCTTAAAATAAGGATTTTAAGAGGTTTGATCTGATCGGCTGAAATAAATCACAGTATTTGACCAATTAGGCATCTTCAGCGCAACAAGTCCCACCTAAAAGGTTCCTGTACTTTCGTTATGATATGAAATGTCCACTTCAAGGGTTTTATTAATATTAGGAGTCTGGCAATATAACACACGTGTTGCTCCATGAGAAGTGGCACTCTCAAGTCCCGTGAGACTTTAAGGGTTGTTGCAAGAATCCGAGGTTCAGACGTGAGTGAGAGAAAAAGAGTGAGAGATAAGATTGGATTTTACGAAACTTTTATGACTGAATCCTTTTCATTTGACTACTTGTTTGATCCGAAGTATATGAACGAAGAGCTCCTTCAAATTGAGGAGTGAACTAGGAGAAGGACAACGAGCTGCTGCACGATTGAGAGTGAGACTTCTCAATTTGCGAGACATGTGTATTGTTACCAGAAAGAAAACGACTTGAGCCTTTTATTGATGAGAAAAAAAATAATTTAATTAATTCTTAGACTGTCGCAGTTGCCCGTTAAGATTACATTGGCGCCATTGCCGTCGTGTCCCGGCTGCCAGCGTTTGAAATCTACTGGACCAATTCCACAAGTGTAAGTTCCATTCATTTACACCTTCACATTTAAAAACAGAGCCCATGTTGAAAAATACCAGAATCCTCCTTTACGTACTTCCCCTGAGCAGGAACTTTTTAGGGTGTTAAAGATTTAACGAGAAATTAATTTAGTTCCTGGTTCCTGTTTGAGAGTCTGAAGCATTAGTCCGCTGACAGAGCTGATCTCACCTGTCCTGTCTTGGTATAGTCCACATTACAGTCTGGTATTGTCTTCGACAGCTGCACAATCCAGTTGTTGATCTTGTCTCGCCGCCGGCGCTCAACTGTTGGTGAAACATTTGAATTTAGGACTCATATTTGCATTATATATATATATATATACACTACCGTTCAAAAGTTTGGGGTCACCCAGACAATTTCGTGTTTTCCATGAAAACTCACACTTTTATTTATCAAATGAGTTGCAAAATGAATAGAAAATATAGTCAAGACATTGACAAGGTTAGAAATAATGATTTTTATTTGAAATATTAATTTTGTTCTTCAAACTTTGCTTTCGTCAAAGAATGCTCCATTTGCAACAATTACAGCATTGCAGACCTTTGGCATTCTAGCTGTTAATTTGTTGAGGTAATCTGTAGAGATTTCACCCCACGCTTCCTGAAGCACCTCCCACAGGTTGGATTGGCTTGATGGGCACTTCTTGCGTACCATACGGTCAAGCTGCTCCCACAACAGCTCAATGGGGTTGAGATCTGGTGACTGCGCTGGCCACTCCATTACAGACAGCATACCAGCTGCCTGCTTCTTCCCTAAATAGTTCTTGCATAATTTGGAGGTGTGCTTTGGGTCATTGTCCTGTTGTAGGAGGAAATTGGCTCCAATCAAGCACTGTCCACAGGGTATGACATGGCGTTGCAAAATGGAGTGATAGCCTTCCTTATTTAAAATCCCTTTTACCTTGTACAAATCTCCCACTTTACCAGCACCAAAGCAGCCCCAGACCATCACATTACCTCCACCATGCTTGACAGATGGCGTCAGGCACTCTTCCAGCATCTTTTCACCTGTTCTGCGTCTCACAAATGTTCTTCTGTGTGATCCAAACACCTCAAACTTTGATTCGTCTGTCCATAACACTTTTTTCCAATCTTCCTCTGTCCAATGTCTGTGTTCTTTTGCCCATATCAATCTTTTCTTTTTATTGGCCAGTCTCAGATATGGCTTTTTCTTTGCCACTCTGCCTAGAAGGCCAGCATCCCGGAGTCGCCTCTTCACTGTAGACGTTGACACTGGCGTTTTGCGGGTACCATTTAAAGAAGCTGCCAGTTGAGGACCTGTGAGGCGTCTATTTCTCAAACTAGAGACTCTAATATACTTGTCTTCTTGCTGAGTTGTGCACCGGGGCCTCCCACTTCTCTTTCTACTCTGGTTAGAGCCCGTTTGTGCTGTTCTCTGAAGGGAGTAGTACACACCGTTGTAGGAAATTTTCAGTTTCTTCGCAATTTCTCGCATTGGAATAGCCTTCATTTCTAAGAGCAAGAATAGACTGGCGAGTTTCACATGAAAGTTCTCTTCTTCTGGCCATTTTGAGAATATAATCGAACCCACAAATGTGATGCTCCAGATACTCAACTAGCTCAAAGGAAGGCCAGTTTTATAGCTTCTCTCACCAGCAAAACAGTTTTCAGCTGTGCTAACATAATTGCACAAGGGTTTTCAAATCATCCATTAGTCTTCTAAGGCGATTAGCAAACACAATGTACCATTAGAACACTGGAGTGATAGTTTCACATTAACAATGTATAGAGTGTATTTCTGATTAATTTAATGTTATCTTCATTGAAAAAAACTGCTTTTCTTTGAAAAATAAGGAAATTTCTAAGTGACCCCAAACTTTTGAACGGTAGTGTATATATATATATATATATATATAAAATAATATCTTGTTCTTTAGACTGCATTAGATTGTAAGCTCTAACCTTCATTGTGCTGTGCTCGCCGTTTGTCATCTCTGGAAGCCCGAGGGGCCTCTTGTTTCCTAGAAAACAAATTAGAACAAAGACATTCAATTGGCCTAAATTGATAGATGAAAGCTTTTCTACATTTATCCAAAACTGACAACCAATTTCAGTGAACTGTGACATGGCTGTACTTCTGTTAAATTATAATGTAATTACGCTATGTATGGCTGAGTACGAGGCGCGATTGTCCTTTGATTGGATCCAGTCAAAACTTCCTGGGGTGACATCATCACATACAGCTGCCCTGTAAAACAAAACATTGATGTCAGCTGCACAGAATAAGTATCATTTCAAAATCTTTACAAATTCATGCGTCATAAAGCCTGAAAGGGATAGTTAAAATGAAAATTCGCACATTATCCACTCACCACTATGCCGATGGAGGGGTGGGTGAAGTGTTTAGGAGTTACGAGTCTCAGGGGTAAACAGTGTTGCAGCCAAATCAAATACAATTGAAGTAAAGGGGACCCCTTCTTCAGACGTAAAAAAACAAGCCCCGACATTCATATTAATTTACACTGTGTTTTAAGCCTAAATGTCTCTGATATCCTCCTCAGAGGCGCGTTCACGTTCTCACAGACACACCGGAAAACTGCACTCTCGCCCAAGGGTATGTGCGGGCTGTGCGTTCGCTTCGCTACTTCCTCTACTTCTGGTGGTGGACTTTAAGGCTTAAAGCATGGTGTAAATGACGCTGTTTCGAGTCAAATATGAATGTCGGGGCTTGGATGACACCACAGGAGCAGTATGGAGGTATGTTATGTTTTTGTCTGTTGTTATATTACGTCTGAAGAAGAGGACACTTTGGCTGGAACACTGTTTACCCCTGAGACTCCTAAAGTGTTTTGTGGAATAGATAATGAGTGAATTTTCATTTTACGGTGAACTTTCCCTTTAAAATAAAGTTTTTTGAAGTTAATGATTATTATTGCTTTTTTAAATTTTACATATCCAGTGCAAAGTGAAAATAGTGTTGAAATGTAAATGTATTAGCTTCATCCAGTGCCTGGATAAACACTGTGTATGTGGAGTGATTACCTGTGGGTGTGGTCTGGCCCAGCAGTGTGTCAGATGCCTGTACCGTGGTCACCATGGTGCCAGTTGTGGCGTCTGCGATGGTGGCGGGGTAGTACGTGTACTGCGTCTCAGCACTGCCGTCTCCCTCCAATGCCTCCGACTGGGAGAACACAGCCTGGAGTCAAAGAGACGTTTGCGCTTAAAGAATATCAGTCATACCAAGGGAGAAACTGAACCAAAATGTATCATTGGTCAGTAAATGTTGGATGAATTCCAGTAAGTATGGAGTGATGGAGATGGAGTGATGGGAGTAATGGAGTGATGGAGATCGAGTGCAGTTATTCCTCTGAAGCAGAAGCTGTAAAAACTTTGAACTGAAATTAATGTGGTGGAAACCCTGGAGTGATGGAGCGCTAAAACTTAACCTTGCCAACCAGCCTCATCTGGCGTTAAGTTGTTTTTCCATGGCAAGAGAAGACTAGTGTCATTTTAACTAAACTAAATGCTGATTGTAAAGCAATAGCCGCTGAAAAGGGCAGTCAGTGGCTCTGGATGAAGAGAAAAGACTCCACCTGGGCCTAAACTGAGTAGTGTCCCCTAGGGGGTGAGCCCGGGACGCCAGGATTCACTACTGAACCCTCTGGAGACTTTGTGGGCCAATCAATGAAACATGGAGGAAGGAGGGCGCCCACTTGATTACCCAGAAAGGCCCCATCACTCACTTGACCACCTTGCAGACTCCAAGCAGCCGGTCTCATATGCAAACAAGGGACATTAACATATTCTCCTACATGACAGAACTATTAGAGGGAATACTTAGAAATTAATAAATAGCGCATTATCAGCGAAATTATGGCCAATGTCGATTCTCACCAATATGACTCTGAGGGGCCGTTAATATCAGCAAAGCGATAAATTGGTTGGGCTCTATTATGTGGTGATCACTGTTGATATTGTGGCAGTGGCTATAAACTATACATTAATACATGGGCACTGAGAAGCATAAAAATATGTTATATGATTTATTGTTAACTGTAGTGGGGCTGAGGAGGCGGTCCTTCATATGTGGCCAAGGGGGCATTTGTGTTCACATGGCGAAAAGGATGTGGCTAGATGTGTCGCAGACCGACCCAGGATAGATCTTTTTACCAGATCTGAACGGGGTCTGTATAAAAAGTTTGTGACTTCCTCACCTGTGTGACAGTCTGACTGGTTGCAGGGAAACCAGTGACGAGGCTGACCGCTGCAGCTCCGTCTGTCTGGGCCTCCAACTGTCCATCTGACACCTGGATCACTCTGTAGGTCACCTGCAACACAATACGTTACACTGAGTGGTAAATATCTTATTCCAATGGAGGTGACACACACACCAGAGCGTACACATGCAGAATATATCTACTTTTAGTGGTCCGTTAAGTAACATGGGCCACGAGAACTGATACCAGGATTATCAAGTAATGTGAAGACAAGAAATCTGTGGCAATGATAAGAATGTAGAAAACCTGTAATTAACATATCTTTCAAGTACAAACTCAAGTCAGTCTGAGCAACTTCCAAAACAATCTATTGACTCAAGTGTTACTTCCTGCTCCCAAATGAAAACTTCTTCATGCTCTTTAGTTTGCTGAGAAGCTGATTGACCAAAACAACTTTGTAGCTGCTTTCAGATGTGAGCTGAACTTTGGAGAATCTCTGGACATTCTCGGAAGGAGCTGTATGTGACAACGCGAATGAGCGAGAGGCTACGGACTTTCTCAGGAGTTTCTCCAGCCAGCACCTTAGTAAAAACTCCAGAGAATGTCCGAATCAGCAAATGTGAGAAGAAAGCAGGGGATCGTCTGGAGGATTCATCACGAGCGAGTGGGTGTGTTGATGACGCTTCTAACATGCAACAGATGGAAAAATATAAAAATAAAAACCAAAAAGAAAGCGAATATCTCAGGATGAAAAAGCGGTGCCAGACATGTAGAAGATGTCAAGAGAGCTTTTGGGGATATGACGCTAGTGTCAATGTGCGTTAAACAAAACATAAGATCTCTGCAGCAGAATGAATATGTTACACCCTGCCTCTGCCTGCTGCTCAACCCCTCACATGAACACTCGGAAAACAGCTTGTGGTACTTGAAGTGCACCCAATTTCCCCGGACATTTTACGGAGATCATGTGTGAAAATGGGGTTTCATGAATATGTCAGCTCAAAGGCCTCTTGGCGGAAATAAAATACCTAACAGATTTGAAATAGAAGCTCACACAGGTTGATTAAAATGGACACTTTTTTTCCCCAACAGTCATCCTACCTGCCCGCCTGCTCCTTCTGTCTTGAAGAGATATTTGATGGGCTGGTCAGAGAACGTGGCTGCAGACTGAATGGTGGCAATAGCTGCTGGATCCTCTGCGGTGGCCACGGACCCTGCAGGAGCACAAAGCCACACAAACGGAAGTCAGCTTTACAACTGTCAAAAACAGGTCTTGGGAAAGAGGGTACCTGTCACACTAACAATAGTGTGGCAGTAACCCTCACACAACCATGTGCATGTGTGTGCTTTAACAAGGTCTTATAATGAGGTAGCACACAGTGAGCTCAGACAAAGCATGTTGTCACGGTGTCAATGTTTACATCCAGGCACTCATAAGCCGTTTTCAGACATGACCTGCGGGTAAAATCCAGAGAATTTGCTTCACACATGCTCAACGCAGCAGGAGGTTCTCTGCACACACAGGTGGAGCAGCCGAGAGCAGCAGACAGAGACAGGAAGTGACATATTAACTCAGCTGATTGTCTTTACAACACACAGACACCGGCGTCGGCTCATATCACCACAAACTCTCTTGGCATATTCGTCAAGCGTCTTCTGCGTGTGTGACACCAATTTTTCACCTGGAGATATTTGTTTTCTTTTGGTTTTGTTGTATTTTTGTGCTGTGGTGTCTTAGCGGCGTCATCAACCAAACCACTCGCTCGTGGTGAATCCAGTGGGGGATCCCCCCTGCTGTGTTCATATATCGACTTCTCTTGCATTTCTTCAGACATTATACTGAGAGGCCAGACGGAGAAAGTCTGCAGAAACTGAAGGGGCGTCTCACTAGGACACCTCCATTCACACATGCACCTCCTCCGCAGAAAATACGGAGGAACTGCGGAGGAGGTGCATGCCTGAAAGCAGCCACAGTGAGTTAGAGGGGTTTCACTGTGTGGAACTAAGACACTTCTGAGACCCTGTTCAGACCTAGTACTTCTGTTCTGAGAGATCCAATCACCAGTGGTCAGCGTTAAGTTCCTCTGTTCACATCAGGTATTAAAATGTGTCCTGATTACGTCTCCTGTAACGACTTGTGATACAATCTTACTTCCCCATTCTGTATGCAAATAATAATTTGTGTTCGTGAAGACCAAATTATGTTTTGTTTCGAGTCCAAGTTTACAAATGTGTCTGATGACAATGTGTGTGTGTTGGTGTGTGTTTGTGTGTGTGTGTGTCGCTGCAAGCATGAGAGAGAGATAGAGAGCGAGTAAAGTCAGGAGGGACTGGATGAATGAATGAATGAATGAATGGATGGATGAACACACCCACTCGCTCGTGGTGAATCTTGCAGAGGATCTCCTGCTGAGTACTCACATCGGCTCATGCAGACATTGTCTTCTCAAGTTTTTACAAGGGGGCTGGCTGGAGAAAGTCCAGAGCACTTTCACTCAAACACTTACATTCTAACTTTCAGCCCCTCCAGAGAATGTCAGGAGATTCTCCAGATTTCAGTGCATGTCTGAAAGCAGCTGAGGGAAAGCATCAGTGATAATGTGGGAATCAGCGTTGATATTGTGGTGGTGGTGGTCCCAGACCACCTCAGAAGTGGTCTGACTGATCTAATCTAAAGACACACTGAGGACGTGTTTGGGTGCGTTCAGATGTGAACTGAGTGCTGACCAGGTTGTGATCGAATCACTCAGCACAGAAAGTAAAACCAGGTCTGAACGAGGTCTGTGCCTTTCTAAAAACCTAAGGGCCTCTTACAATATATCATAAATTAACACATAAATAACTCCTTTCAAATGAACATGAGTGACACGTGAATATATAAAAAGTAAAACCAGGGTTAAAATCAGGTTAAGAAGCAAAGACACCCTACAGTTCATATGTGACTGAGAGTAAAACTAAAGATGGAGAGGGATGAGTTTTGATGCTAATACCAGTCAAACAACTTGTTTGAACACAGGTCCTGACCCTGGGGGGTTTGTCTTGTGAAAGCACAACCTGGTGTGACATTTACTATTAACTTTAAACACATGTTAAACACAGTAACACTGACATATATCTGACATTTCTCTCACCTTCCTCGCTGATGGTCACACTCCCATCAGGCTCGGGGCTCTTCTGTTGGCTGCACACACGCACATCCAGCAGCACAGTTAATAACAATAATGCTCGTGGCGACATGTTTGTGTTTAGTGTTGGTTCACAATGGCGCTGTGTTCACTCACCTCTTCATTTCTGCCCAGTGTTGAACGAGGAGAGCGCCTTCACCCGCTCCCACAGCCGCACACTGCAAAACAAGTTCATACGTTTCACCGCGAGAAACGGGCTCTAAGCGGAACAGTGGAACAGTGGGGCAGTGTTTAGCGGCAAAGGTTTGAACCTCTGGCGCTAGCAGCAGCTAGCTGAGGCTGAGCCACAATAAAAGAAGAAGTCAGGAAGAAGGTTACTGAGGCTGAGAGCGGAAACTGCGCGTCTGTGCTTTCACAATAAAAGCCTAGATTAAGCAAACTGTACCGTGCGTGGGGATTGTCATTGTTTACTAGAAAATCTACTGTTACAAACTGAACATACTAAAAAGGTAAGAGGATTTATATTTAAGATGTTACAGTTTTGAGTGTAATTCACCCTAATCAAACATTTGTATTCAATGTTCTATATTGATAATAGTTTTTATCTCTAAACCTTGTATATGTTTCCCATTTTTTCTGTTAAATACAACCTCTATCACTTTCAAACGATAAGTATTCTTTTCCATCACATATATTTCCTGTACTGTTGTACTGGTCCACGTTATTGGATGAAATAAAAAATCCTGGTGAATTTCAATAAAATCTGTAAAATGTTAACATTTAAATCCTCTCTACAGATGCATTTTTCTTTGTTTTAGTTTCTGTCCTTTTGTGTGTTTGTTTTTCATATATATATATCTGTTGATAGTTTTAAGAAACTTTAAGACCTATTTCTATGATTTTGCTTTTAATTAATGTTATCCTTTTTAACACAATGTCTTTATTTTATACCTTTTACTAGTTTTATGCTTTTACCCTGAGTCGTTGTTTCATTGCTAACGTGTTCCTATTGATCTATCTTATTTCATGTCTTTGATTTTATTGTGAAGCGCTTTGAGCTGCATTTTATGTATGAAAGGTGCTGTATACATAAGATATATTATCATTTAAAGCAATACAAACTAAAGTGTTAAAAAAATACTGTTTTACACGGTTGGTATTTGTACTTTTATACTGTGACGTTTAAGTGTATTTTGGTGCGTTCACCGGAAACGCAGTGCTTCACTGTGGCTAGCTCGACACAGATCCTGCCTTTCTGCTACAGTACCACTCGGCCCCAGCGGTTTTTACAGATGTTTCCTAAAATCACCTCCTCCTCGTGTTAGCTCGGTGGAGGCAGCGGCTACACACGCTGTGAAACTATAATGACTGAGCCACAGTATCCACACAAAGCTCATTTCGGTTCAGTTTATTCCAGAGTGAACAAAGATCTACTTACGCCGCAGTGGTCCCTCCCCCGATATTTGTCAACAGACCTGACAAAGAGCGGTGGGCTCTGCGCATGCGCCACAGGAAGTCAAGTCACGCATATCCAATTTTCAAATTGAAACACGCACAAAATAAATACAAAATACTCACATATACGTTTGGAGAACATATAAAGCTGTCGACAGTGCTGTAAATATTTAACAGAGATTCTCCTGACATTCTCTTGTGTATGTTAAACATCCTGTATTCAATGATCAGCAGGAAAAAACTTAAAATAAATTCTCGGTTTTATTTATGGTTTTATTTTGACACAGCAGTGTTTACAACATAGTTAACTTGATGCAGGTACGTTTGCAGACTGAGCCAGGAGGGATCAGTGTTGAGCATGGTGTTGAGGTGCGTGATCAGGCGCGAGACAACATGATTTTAACAAATTCACCGCAATATTCTCTTGAACATTTACGGGAAACTATAAGATTTAATCAACGCTCGAGCGAATAGAATATAAACAACAACATCAAAGTCACCACGACACTTTGATCTGTCAGAGCTCCGTTTGACAGGTTTCACTGCGGAAATAAGTGTTCAACGTTTTAATGGCGAAAAGCGACATAATAGTTCAGTGTAGGAACAAAGTCTGGAGTTGATGGAGGAGTTAAGTGAAGGAGAGAGAGCAGGTGAGAGCAGAGAGAAAGAAAACACTGGACAGCGCCCGTGGTTTCGATCCCGTGAGGGACTGGTAATCATTATTCTGCAAGAAAGTAGATGAAGTAACCACTGAGCTAAACCAGTGCGACACTGACAGCTGGATGGAAAGTATATAAACAGGAGCGTATGAGTGACGTAGACGTGTCTGTATACACCTCTGTCTTCATGATAATACAGACATTTAATCACCCACCCGTTTTATTTTCTCTTTGCCAAGTCACAAAACATTTAATGACTTTATTTCCTCCGCCAATATGATTATTGTTTGAAATGTTTGTTTGTTATTGAATGAGTCTGTAGAATTAAGTGACATCTAGTGGTGAAGTTTTATGTTGCAGCTGAATACCGCTCACCTCACCCTCCCCATTCAAACATGAAAGACAACCTCTGGTAGAATTCAGTTGTCATAAAACCTCACAAGGTGTTTAGTTTGTCCAGTTTGGCCTACTGTAAAAACCATGGCGGCCTCCATAGAGAGGACCCACTCCCGATGTTAATATAAAGGGCCCATTCTAGGGTAAAGAAAACAAGAATTCGAACAGTTTAGATGATTACACATTAGTGAAAACATCACTAGGATTATTTTATATTCAGTTTCTGCCAATAGCTCCCTTCCACCTAAATCTTACACACAGAACCTTACAAAGGATGATGTCAAAACCACTAATCTCGTTTCCATGAAATTTTATGTCTGGGTGGGACATGGCCCAATTTATATTTTGTGTAGACAAAAGTTTCACGAAACAAGTTCTGGTGAGAGAGAACTGCATTGCATGCCACTTGAAGGTATTTTCATAACTAACTGTGAGGTCGGGTCTGACCTATGTATCTGACTGTCTGTGGGGACGATAAAAACTTTATGAACAATAGTGTGAGTGAGCATGTGGCAAATAGTGCTGCAAACAGCAATGTGCACAACTACAATGCAGCAATGGAGGACGACACAGTTTGAGCTGCAGGCGTATGTTATTATGAGAAGTGTACAAAAAAATTGGTTCATAATGAAACTGTAGCAGTAATATTCTATCCATTTTTGATGAACATGGACAAATTCTGTCCTATGAACGTTTTATAACTAGATACAACTCTCCTTTCCTTTAAAATACCACAACTCTGCTATTCCCACAGGACTGACCCATTTTAAGAGAAACTCCATCTGAATTGCTTTTGGATGCCATCAACATATATGACAAGAAATGTAATATTAAAGATATCCAGCAAATTTGACTGAATAAAAACTAAATCACCCTGATAGGTTTATATTATATTTAGAAGAAAATCGTAAAAAATATTTTTACCACGTAAATTTTGCATCCCTTGCAAAATCAAAAACGTCAGTATCAAAATCTTGCATAAAATCCATCCAGTGAATTCTATCATTTGCAGATGAGCGCAGAATTGATAAGTCTTGTTAATTTTGTGGACATGTTGATGAAATTTCTATCCTTAATTCTTTCATTGTAAAATAACATCAAAATTCTGATATGATTTAAATCTTTAGACATTTAATAACACAAATGTAACTCACTGTTTTACTCTAAAATATGTAAATGTATTTAAAATTACAAAGGGAGTTTCATAACAGATTTTTTTAGGTTCACAACCTTCTTCCCCCCGTTTGTTTTATGAATGTAACATAATGTTTGATAACCTGTCTCTGACAAACTAAATTATCCTTGTGCCCATATCCTCTGCGCATGCGCCACAGGAAGTCAAGTCAGGCATATCCAGTTTTCTTTTAATTTTCAAATTGAAACATTCACAAAATACATACAAAACACTCACACATACATTTGAAGATAATACAATGCTGTCGGCAGTGCTGTAAACATTGAACAGAGATTATTCTGACATTTGCTTGTGTATGTTAAACATCCTGTATTCACTGATTAGCAGGAAAAAAACTTAAAATAAGTTCGCTGTTTTATTTTGACACAATAGTGGTTACAACATAGTTAATTTGATGCAGGTACGTTTGCAGACTGAGCCAGGAGGGATCAGTGTTGAGCATGGTGTTGAGGTGCGTGATCAGGCGAGAAACAACATGATTTTAACAAATTCACCGCAATATTCTCCTGAACATTTACGGGAAACTATAAGATTTAATCAACGCTCGGGGCGAATAGAATAAAAACAACAAAATCAAAGTCACCACGACACTTTGATCTGTCAGAGCTCCGTTTGACAGGTTTCACTGCGGAAATAAGTGTTCAACGTTTTAATGGCGAAAAGCGACATAATAGTTCAGTGTAGGAACAAAGTCTGAAGTTGATGGAGGAGTTAAGTGAAGGAGAGAGAGCAGGTGAGAGCAGAGAGAAAGAAAACACTGGACAGCGCCCGTGGCTTCGATCCCGTGAGGGACTGGTTATCATTAGTGTGTTGATGAAGTAACCACTGAGCTAAACCAGTGCGACTCTGAATGCAGGAAGTAAAGTATATAAACAGGAGCGTATGAGTGACGTAGACGTGTCTGTATACACCTCTGTCTTCATGATAATACAGACATTTAATCACCCACCCGTTTTATTTTCTCTTTGCCAAGTCACAAAACATTTAATGACTTTATTTCCTCCGCCAAGATGATTATTGTTTGAAATGTTTGTTGTTATTGAATGAGTCTGTAAAATTAAGTGACATCTAGTGGTGAAGTTTTATGTTGCAGCTGAATACCGCTCACCTCACCCTCCCTATTCAAACATGAAAGACAACCTGTGGTAGAATTCAGTTGTCATAAAACCTCACAAGGTGTTTAGTTTGTCCAGTTTGGCCCAATGTAAAAAAACATGGGGGCCTCCATAGAGAGGACCCACTCCCGATGTTAATATAAAGGGCCCATTCTAGGGTAAAGAAAACAACAATTCGAACAGTTTAGATGATTACACATTAGTGAAAACATCACTAGGATTATTTTATATTCAGTTTCTGCCAATAGCTCCCTTCCACCTAAATCTTACACACAGAACCTTACAAAGGATGATGTCAAAACCACTAAACTCGTTTCCATGAAATTTTATGTCTGGGTGGGACATGGCCCAATTTATATTTTGTGTAGACAGAAGTTTCACGAAACACGTTCTGGTGAGAGAGAGCTGCATTGCATGCCACTTGAAGGTTTTCTCATAACTAACTGTGAGGTCGGGTCTGACCTATGTATCTGACTGTCTGTGGGGACGATAAAAACTTTATGAACAATAGCGTGAGTGAGCATGTGGCAAATAGTGCTGCAAACAGCAATGTGCACAACTACAATGCAGCAATGGAGGATGACGCAGTTAGAGCTGCAGGCGTATGTTATTATGAGAAGTTTAAAAATAATTGGTTCATAATGAAACTGTAGCAGTAATATTCTATCCAGTTTTGATGAACATGGACAAATTCTGTCCTATGAACGTTTTAGATACAACTCTCCTTTCCTTTTAAATACCACAACTCTGCTATTCCCACAGGACTGACCCATTTTAAGAGAAACTCCATCTGAATTGCTTTTGGATGCCATCAACATATATGACAAGAAATGTGTTAATAAAGATATCCAGCAAATTTTTCTAAATATAAAATAAATCAACCTGATAGATTTATATTATATTTAGAAGTAAATATGAAAAAATATTTTTACCTCGTAATTTTTTCATCCCTTGCAAAATCATAAACCTCAGTATCAAAATATTGCATAAAATCCATCCAGTGAAGTCTATCATTTGCAGATGAGCGCAGAATTGATAACTCTTGTTAATTTTGTGGACATGTTGATGCAATTTCTATCCTTAATTCTTTCATTGTAAAATAACATCAAAATTCTGACATGATTTAAATCTTTAGACTTTTAATAACACAAATGTAACTCACTGTTTTACTCTAAAATATGTAAATGTATTTAAAATTACAAAGGGAGTTTCATAATCTGAATTTTTTAGGTTCACAACCTTCTTCCCCCCTTTTTTTCAATGAATATAACATAATGTTTGATAACCTGTCTCTGACAATCAAAATTATCCTTGTGCCCAGATCCTCTGTGCATGCGCCACAGGAAGTCAAGTCACGCATATCCGGTTTTCTTTTCATTTTCAAATTGAAACATTCACAAAATACATACAAAACACTCACACATACGTTTGGAGAAAATATAATGCTGTCAGCAGTGCTGTAAACATTTAACAGAGATTATTCTGACATTTTCTTGTGTATTTTAAACATCCTGTATTCACTGATCAGCAGGAAAAAAACTTAAAATAAGTTTGCTGTTTTATTTACGGTTTTATTTTGACACAATAGTGGTTACAACATAGTTAACTTGACGCAGGAACCTTTATAGACTGAACCAGGAGGGATCAGTGTTGAGCATGGTGTTGAGGTGCGTGATCAGGCGCGAGACAACATGATTTTAACAAATTCACCGCAATATTCTCCTGAACATTTACGGGAAACTATAAGATTCATCAACGCTCGGGGCGAATAGAATAAAAACAACATCAAAGTCACCACGACACTTTGATCTGTCAGAGCTCCGTTTGACAGGTTTCACTGCGGAAATAAGTGTTCGATGTTTTAATGGCGAAAAGCGACATAATAGTTCAGTGTAAGAACAAAGTCTGGAGTTGATGGAGGAGTTAAGTGAAGGAGAGAGAGCAGGTGAGAGCAGAGAGAAAGAAAACACTGGACAGCGCCCGTGGTTTCGATCCCGTGAGGGACTGGTAATCATTATTCTGAAAGAAAGTAGATGAAGTAACCACTGAGCTAAACCAGTGCGACTGCGAAAGCTGGATGGAAAATATATAAACAGGAGCGTATGAGTGACGTAGACGTGTCTGTATACACCTCTGTCTTCATGATAATACAGACATTTAATCACCCACCCGTTTTATTTTCTCTTTGCCAAGTCACAAAACATTTAATGACTTTATTTCCTCCGCCAAGATGATTATTGTTTGAAATGTTTGTTGTTATTGAATGAGTCTGTAAAATTAAGTGACATCTAGTGGTGAAGTTTTATGTTGCAGCTGAATACCGCTCACCTCACCCTCCCTATTCAAACATGAAAGACAACCTGTGGTAGAATTCAGTTGTCATAAAACCTCACAAGGTGTTTAGTTTGTCCAGTTTGGCCCTAATGTAAAAAACATGGGGGCCTCCATAGAGAGGACCCACTCCCGATGTTAATATAAAGGGCCCATTCTAGGGTAAAGAAAACAACAATTCGAACAGTTTAGATGATTACACATTAGTGAAAACATCACTAGGATTATTTTATATTCAGTTTCTGCCAATAGCTCCCTTCCACCTAAATCTTACACACAGAACCTTACAAAGGATGATGTCAAAACCACTAATCTCGTTTCCATGAAATTTTATGTCTGGGTGGGACATGGCCCAATTTATATTTTGTGTAGACAGAAGTTTCACGAAACACGTTCTGGTGAGAGAGAGCTGCATTGCATGCCACTTGAAGGTATTTCTCATAACTAACTGTGAGGTCGGGTCTGACCTATGTATCTGACTGTCTGTGGGGACGATAAAAACTTTATGAACAATAGCGTGAGTGAGCATGTGGCAAATAGTGCTGCAAACAGCAATGTGCACAACTACAATGCAGCAATGGAGGATGACGCAGTTAGAGCTGCAGGCGTATGTTATTATGAGAAGTTTAAAAATAATTGGTTCATAATGAAACTGTAGCAGTAATATTCTATCCAGTTTTGATGAACATGGACAAATTCTGTCCTATGAACGTTTTAGATACAACTCTCCTTTCCTTTTAAATACCACAACTCTGCTATTCCCACAGGACTGACCCATTTTAAGAGAAACTCCATCTGAATTGCTTTTGGATGCCATCAACATATATGACAAGAAATGTGTTAATAAAGATATCCAGCAAATTTTTCTAAATATAAAATAAATCAACCTGATAGATTTATATTATATTTAGAAGTAAATATGAAAAAATATTTTTACCTCGTAATTTTTTCATCCCTTGCAAAATCATAAACCTCAGTATCAAAATATTGCATAAAATCCATCCAGTGAAGTCTATCATTTGCAGATGAGCGCAGAATTGATAACTCTTGTTAATTTTGTGGACATGTTGATGCAATTTCTATCCTTAATTCTTTCATTGTAAAATAACATCAAAATTCTGACATGATTTAAATCTTTAGACTTTTAATAACACAAATGTAACTCACTGTTTTACTCTAAAATATGTAAATGTATTTAAAATTACAAAGGGAGTTTCATAATCTGAATTTTTTAGGTTCACAACCTTCTTCCCCCCTTTTTTTCAATGAATATAACATAATGTTTGATAACCTGTCTCTGACAATCAAAATTATCCTTGTGCCCAGATCCTCTGTGCATGCGCCACAGGAAGTCAAGTCACGCATATCCGGTTTTCTTTTCATTTTCAAATTGAAACATTCACAAAATACATACAAAACACTCACACATACGTTTGGAGAAAATATAATGCTGTCAGCAGTGCTGTAAACATTTAACAGAGATTATTCTGACATTTTCTTGTGTATTTTAAACATCCTGTATTCACTGATCAGCAGGAAAAAAACTTAAAATAAGTTTGCTGTTTTATTTACGGTTTTATTTTGACACAATAGTGGTTACAACATAGTTAACTTGACGCAGGAACCTTTATAGACTGAACCAGGAGGGATCAGTGTTGAGCATGGTGTTGAGGTGCGTGATCAGGCGCGAGACAACATGATTTTAACAAATTCACCGCAATATTCTCCTGAACATTTACGGGAAACTATAAGATTCATCAACGCTCGGGGCGAATAGAATAAAAACAACATCAAAGTCACCACGACACTTTGATCTGTCAGAGCTCCGTTTGACAGGTTTCACTGCGGAAATAAGTGTTCGATGTTTTAATGGCGAAAAGCGACATAATAGTTCAGTGTAAGAACAAAGTCTGGAGTTGATGGAGGAGTTAAGTGAAGGAGAGAGAGCAGGTGAGAGCAGAGAGAAAGAAAACACTGGACAGCGCCCGTGGTTTCGATCCCGTGAGGGACTGGTAATCATTATTCTGAAAGAAAGTAGATGAAGTAACCACTGAGCTAAACCAGTGCGACTGCGAAAGCTGGATGGAAAATATATAAACAGGAGCGTATGAGTGACGTAGACGTGTCTGTATACACCTCTGTCTTCATGATAATACAGACATTTAATCACCCACCCGTTTTATTTTCTCTTTGCCAAGTCACAAAACATTTAATGACTTTATTTCCTCCGCCAAGATGATTATTGTTTGAAATGTTTGTTGTTATTGAATGAGTCTGTAAAATTAAGTGACATCTAGTGGTGAAGTTTTATGTTGCAGCTGAATACCGCTCACCTCACCCTCCCTATTCAAACATGAAAGACAACCTGTGGTAGAATTCAGTTGTCATAAAACCTCACAAGGTGTTTAGTTTGTCCAGTTTGGCCCAATGTAAAAAAACATGGGGGCCTCCATAGAGAGGACCCACTCCCGATGTTAATATAAAGGGCCCATTCTAGGGTAAAGAAAACAACAATTCGAACAGTTTAGATGATTACACATTAGTGAAAACATCACTAGGATTATTTTATATTCAGTTTCTGCCAATAGCTCCCTTCCACCTAAATCTTACACACAGAACCTTACAAAGGATGATGTCAAAACCACTAAACTCGTTTCCATGAAATTTTATGTCTGGGTGGGACATGGCCCAATTTATATTTTGTGTAGACAGAAGTTTCACGAAACACGTTCTGGTGAGAGAGAGCTGCATTGCATGCCACTTGAAGGTTTTCTCATAACTAACTGTGAGGTCGGGTCTGACCTATGTATCTGACTGTCTGTGGGGACGATAAAAACTTTATGAACAATAGCGTGAGTGAGCATGTGGCAAATAGTGCTGCAAACAGCAATGTGCACAACTACAATGCAGCAATGGAGGATGACGCAGTTAGAGCTGCAGGCGTATGTTATTATGAGAAGTTTAAAAATAATTGGTTCATAATGAAACTGTAGCAGTAATATTCTATCCAGTTTTGATGAACATGGACAAATTCTGTCCTATGAACGTTTTAGATACAACTCTCCTTTCCTTTTAAATACCACAACTCTGCTATTCCCACAGGACTGACCCATTTTAAGAGAAACTCCATCTGAATTGCTTTTGGATGCCATCAACATATATGACAAGAAATGTGTTAATAAAGATATCCAGCAAATTTTTCTAAATATAAAATAAATCAACCTGATAGATTTATATTATATTTAGAAGTAAATATGAAAAAATATTTTTACCTCGTAATTTTTTCATCCCTTGCAAAATCATAAACCTCAGTATCAAAATATTGCATAAAATCCATCCAGTGAATTCTATCATTTGCAGATGAGCGCAGAATTGATAACTCTTGTTAATTTTGTGGACATGTTGATGCAATTTCTATCCTTAATTATTTCATTGTAAAATAACATCAAAATTCTGACATGATTTAAATCTTTAGACTTTTAATAACACAAATGTAACTCACTGTTTTACTCTAAAATATGTAAATGTATTTAAAATTACAAAGGGAGTTTCATAATCTGAATTTTTTAGGTTCACAACCTTCTTCCCCCCTTTTTTTCAATGAATATAACATAATGTTTGATAACCTGTCTCTGACAATCAAAATTATCCTTGTGCCCAGATCCTCTGTGCATGCGCCACAGGAAGTCAAGTCACGCATATCCGGTTTTCTTTTCATTTTCAAATTGAAACATTCACAAAATTCATACAAAACACTCACACATACATTTGGAGAAAATATAATGCTGTCAGCAGTGCTGTAAACATTTAACAGAGATTATTCTGACATTTTCTTGTGTATTTTAAACATCCTGTATTCACTGATCAGCAGGAAAAAAACTTAAAATAAGTTTGCTGTTTTATTTACGGTTTTATTTTGACACAATAGTGGTTACAACATAGTTAACTTGACGCAGGAACCTTTATAGACTGAACCAGGAGGGATCAGTGTTGAGCATGGTGTTGAGGTGCGTGATCAGGCGCGAGACAACATGATTTTAACAAATTCACCGCAATATTCTCCTGAACATTTACGGGAAACTATAAGATTCATCAACGCTCGGGGCGAATAGAATAAAAACAACATCAAAGTCACCACGACACTTTGATCTGTCAGAGCTCCGTTTGACAGGTTTCACTGCGGAAATAAGTGTTCGATGTTTTAATGGCGAAAAGCGACATAATAGTTCAGTGTAAGAACAAAGTCTGGAGTTGATGGAGGAGTTAAGTGAAGGAGAGAGAGCAGGTGAGAGCAGAGAGAAAGAAAACACTGGACAGCGCCCGTGGTTTCGATCCCGTGAGGGACTGGTAATCATTATTCTGAAAGAAAGTAGATGAAGTAACCACTGAGCTAAACCAGTGCGACTGCGAAAGCTGGATGGAAAGTATATAAACAGGAGCGTATGAGTGACGTAGACGTGTCTGTATACACCTCTGTCTTCATGATAATACAGACATTTAATCACCCACCCGTTTTATTTTCTCTTTGCCAAGTCACAAAACATTTAATGACTTTATTTCCTCCGCCAAGATGATTATTGTTTGAAATGTTTGTTTGTTATTGAATGAGTCTGTAGAATTAAGTGACATCTAGTGGTGAAGTTTTATGATGCAGCTGAATACTCCTCACCTCACCCTCCCCATTCAAACATGAAAGAGAACCTGTAGTAGAATTCAGTTGTGATAAAACCTCACAAGGTGTTTAGTTTGTCCAGTTTGGCCCAATGTAAAAAACATGGCGGCCTCCATAGAGAGGACCCACTCCCGATGTTAATATAAAGGGACCATTCTAGGGTAAAGAAAACAACAATTCGAACAGTTTAGATGATTACACATTAGTGAAAACATCACTAGGATTATTTTATATTCAGTTTCTGCCAATAGCTCCCTTCCACCTAAATCTTACACACAGAACCTTACAAAGGATGATGTCAAAACCATTAATCTCGTTTCCATGAAATTTTATGTCTGGGTGGGACATGGCCCAATTTATATTTTGTGTAGACAAAAGTTTCACGAAACAAGTTCTGGTGAGAGAGAACTGCATTGCATGCCACTTGAAGGTATTTTCATAACTAACTGTGAGGTCGGGTCTGACCTATGTATCTGACTGTCTGTGGGGAAGATAAAAACTTTATGAACAATAGCGTGAGTGAGCATGTGGCAAATAGTGCTGCAAACAGCAATGTGCACAACTACAATGCAGCAATGGAGGACGACGCAGTTAGAGCTGCAGGCGTATGTTATTATGAGAAGTTTAAAAATAATTGGTTCATAATGAAACTGTAGCAGTAATATTCTATCCAGTTTTGATGAACATGGACAAATTCTGTCCTATGAACGTTTTAGATACAACTCTCCTTTCCTTTTAAATACCACAACTCTGCTATTCCCACAGGACTGACCCATTTTAAGAGAAACTCCATCTGAATTGCTTTTGGATGCCATCAACATATATGACAAGAAATGTGTTAATAAAGATATCCAGCAAATTTTTCTAAATATAAAATAAATCAACCTGATAGATTTATATTATATTTAGAAGTAAATATGAAAAAATATTTTTACCTCGTATTTTTTTCATCCCTTGCAAAATCATAAACCTCAGTATCAAAATATTGCATAAAATCCATCCAGTGAATTCTATCATTTGCAGATGAGCGCAGAATTGATAACTCTTGTTAATTTTGTGGACATGTTGATGCAATTTCTATCCTTAATTATTTCATTGTAAAATAACATCAAAATTCTGACATGATTTAAATCTTTAGACTTTTAATAACACAAATGTAACTCACTGTTTTACTCTAAAATATGTAAATGTATTTAAAATTACAAAGGGAGTTTCATAATCTGAATTTTTTAGGTTCACAACCTTCTTCCCCCCTTTTTTTCAATGAATATAACATAATGTTTGATAACCTGTCTCTGACAATCAAAATTATCCTTGTGCCCAGATCCTCTGTGCATGCGCCACAGGAAGTCAAGTCACGCATATCCGGTTTTCTTTTCATTTTCAAATTGAAACATTCACAAAATTACATACAAAACACTCACACATACAGTTTGGAGAAAATATAATGCTGTCAGCAGTGCTGTAAACATTTAACAGAGATTATTCTGACATTTTCTTGTGTATTTTAAACATCCTGTATTCACTGATCAGCAGGAAAAAAACTTAAAATAAGTTTGCTGTTTTATTTACGGTTTTATTTTGACACAATAGTGGTTACAACATAGTTAACTTGACGCAGGAACCTTTATAGACTGAACCAGGAGGGATCAGTGTTGAGCATGGTGTTGAGGTGCGTGATCAGGCGCGAGACAACATGATTTTAACAAATTCACCGCAATATTCTCCTGAACATTTACGGGAAACTATAAGATTCATCAACGCTCGGGGCGAATAGAATAAAAACAACATCAAAGTCACCACGACACTTTGATCTGTCAGAGCTCCGTTTGACAGGTTTCACTGCGGAAATAAGTGTTCGATGTTTTAATGGCGAAAAGCGACATAATAGTTCAGTGTAAGAACAAAGTCTGGAGTTGATGGAGGAGTTAAGTGAAGGAGAGAGAGCAGGTGAGAGCAGAGAGAAAGAAAACACTGGACAGCGCCCGTGGTTTCGATCCCGTGAGGGACTGGTAATCATTATTCTGAAAGAAAGTAGATGAAGTAACCACTGAGCTAAACCAGTGCGACTCCGAAAGCTGGATGGAAAGTATATAAACAGGAGCGTATGAGTGACGTAGACGTGTCTGTATACACCTCTGTCTTCATGATAATACAGACATTTAATCACCCACCCGTTTTATTTTCTCTTTGCCAAGTCACAAAACATTTAATGACTTTATTTCCTCCGCCAAGATGATTATTGTTTGAAATGTTTGTTGTTATTGAATGAGTCTGTAAAATTAAGTGACATCTAGTGGTGAAGTTTTATGTTGCAGCTGAATACCGCTCACCTCACCCTCCCTATTCAAACATGAAAGACAACCTGTGGTAGAATTCAGTTGTCATAAAACCTCACAAGGTGTTTAGTTTGTCCAGTTTGGCCCAATGTAAAAAAACATGGGGGCCTCCATAGAGAGGACCCACTCCCGATGTTAATATAAAGGGCCCATTCTAGGGTAAAGAAAACAACAATTCGAACAGTTTAGATGATTACACATTAGTGAAAACATCACTAGGATTATTTTATATTCAGTTTCTGCCAATAGCTCCCTTCCACCTAAATCTTACACACAGAACCTTACAAAGGATGATGTCAAAACCACTAAACTCGTTTCCATGAAATTTTATGTCTGGGTGGGACATGGCCCAATTTATATTTTGTGTAGACAGAAGTTTCACGAAACACGTTCTGGTGAGAGAGAGCTGCATTGCATGCCACTTGAAGGTATTCTCATAACTAACTGTGAGGTCGGGTCTGACCTATGTATCTGACTGTCTGTGGGGACGATAAAAACTTTATGAACAATAGCGTGAGTGAGCATGTGGCAAATAGTGCTGCAAACAGCAATGTGCACAACTACAATGCAGCAATGGAGGATGACGCAGTTAGAGCTGCAGGCGTATGTTATTATGAGAAGTTTAAAAATAATTGGTTCATAATGAAACTGTAGCAGTAATATTCTATCCAGTTTTGATGAACATGGACAAATTCTGTCCTATGAACGTTTTAGATACAACTCTCCTTTCCTTTTAAATACCACAACTCTGCTATTCCCACAGGACTGACCCATTTTAAGAGAAACTCCATCTGAATTGCTTTTGGATGCCATCAACATATATGACAAGAAATGTGTTAATAAAGATATCCAGCAAATTTTTCTAAATATAAAATAAATCAACCTGATAGATTTATATTATATTTAGAAGTAAATATGAAAAAATATTTTTACCTCGTAATTTTTTCATCCCTTGCAAAATCATAAACCTCAGTATCAAAATATTGCATAAAATCCATCCAGTGAATTCTATCATTTGCAGATGAGCGCAGAATTGATAACTCTTGTTAATTTTGTGGACATGTTGATGCAATTTCTATCCTTAATTATTTCATTGTAAAATAACATCAAAATTCTGACATGATTTAAATCTTTAGACTTTTAATAACACAAATGTAACTCACTGTTTTACTCTAAAATATGTAAATGTATTTAAAATTACAAAGGGAGTTTCATAATCTGAATTTTTTAGGTTCACAACCTTCTTCCCCCCTTTTTTTCAATGAATATAACATAATGTTTGATAACCTGTCTCTGACAATCAAAATTATCCTTGTGCCCAGATCCTCTGTGCATGCGCCACAGGAAGTCAAGTCACGCATATCCGGTTTTCTTTTCATTTTCAAATTGAAACATTCACAAAATACATACAAAACACTCACACATACGTTTGGAGAAAATATAATGCTGTCAGCAGTGCTGTAAACATTTAACAGAGATTATTCTGACATTTTCTTGTGTATTTTAAACATCCTGTATTCACTGATCAGCAGGAAAAAAACTTAAAATAAGTTTGCTGTTTTATTTACGGTTTTATTTTGACACAATAGTGGTTACAACATAGTTAACTTGACGCAGGAACCTTTATAGACTGAACCAGGAGGGATCAGTGTTGAGCATGGTGTTGAGGTGCGTGATCAGGCGCGAGACAACATGATTTTAACAAATTCACCGCAATATTCTCCTGAACATTTACGGGAAACTATAAGATTCATCAACGCTCGGGGCGAATAGAATAAAAACAACATCAAAGTCACCACGACACTTTGATCTGTCAGAGCTCCGTTTGACAGGTTTCACTGCGGAAATAAGTGTTCGATGTTTTAATGGCGAAAAGCGACATAATAGTTCAGTGTAAGAACAAAGTCTGGAGTTGATGGAGGAGTTAAGTGAAGGAGAGAGAGCAGGTGAGAGCAGAGAGAAAGAAAACACTGGACAGCGCCCGTGGTTTCGATCCCGTGAGGGACTGGTAATCATTATTCTGAAAGAAAGTAGATGAAGTAACCACTGAGCTAAACCAGTGCGACTGCGAAAGCTGGATGGAAAGTATATAAACAGGAGCGTATGAGTGACGTAGACGTGTCTGTATACACCTCTGTCTTCATGATAATACAGACATTTAATCACCCACCCGTTTTATTTTCTCTTTGCCAAGTCACAAAACATTTAATGACTTTATTTCCTCCGCCAAGATGATTATTGTTTGAAATGTTTGTTGTTATTGAATGAGTCTGTAAAATTAAGTGACATCTAGTGGTGAAGTTTTATGTTGCAGCTGAATACCGCTCACCTCACCCTCCCTATTCAAACATGAAAGACAACCTGTGGTAGAATTCAGTTGTCATAAAACCTCACAAGGTGTTTAGTTTGTCCAGTTTGGCCCAATGTAAAAAAACATGGGGGCCTCCATAGAGAGGACCCACTCCCGATGTTAATATAAAGGGCCCATTCTAGGGTAAAGAAAACAACAATTCGAACAGTTTAGATGATTACACATTAGTGAAAACATCACTAGGATTATTTTATATTCAGTTTCTGCCAATAGCTCCCTTCCACCTAAATCTTACACACAGAACCTTACAAAGGATGATGTCAAAACCACTAAACTCGTTTCCATGAAATTTTATGTCTGGGTGGGACATGGCCCAATTTATATTTTGTGTAGACAGAAGTTTCACGAAACACGTTCTGGTGAGAGAGAGCTGCATTGCATGCCACTTGAAGGTTTTCTCATAACTAACTGTGAGGTCGGGTCTGACCTATGTATCTGACTGTCTGTGGGGACGATAAAAACTTTATGAACAATAGCGTGAGTGAGCATGTGGCAAATAGTGCTGCAAACAGCAATGTGCACAACTACAATGCAGCAATGGAGGATGACGCAGTTAGAGCTGCAGGCGTATGTTATTATGAGAAGTTTAAAAATAATTGGTTCATAATGAAACTGTAGCAGTAATATTCTATCCAGTTTTGATGAACATGGACAAATTCTGTCCTATGAACGTTTTAGATACAACTCTCCTTTCCTTTTAAATACCACAACTCTGCTATTCCCACAGGACTGACCCATTTTAAGAGAAACTCCATCTGAATTGCTTTTGGATGCCATCAACATATATGACAAGAAATGTGTTAATAAAGATATCCAGCAAATTTTTCTAAATATAAAATAAATCAACCTGATAGATTTATATTATATTTAGAAGTAAATATGAAAAAATATTTTTACCTCGTAATTTTTTCATCCCTTGCAAAATCATAAACCTCAGTATCAAAATATTGCATAAAATCCATCCAGTGAATTCTATCATTTGCAGATGAGCGCAGAATTGATAACTCTTGTTAATTTTGTGGACATGTTGATGCAATTTCTATCCTTAATTATTTCATTGTAAAATAACATCAAAATTCTGACATGATTTAAATCTTTAGACTTTTAATAACACAAATGTAACTCACTGTTTTAATCTAAAATATGTAAATGTATTTAAAATTACAAAGGGAGTTTCATAATCTGAATTTTTTAGGTTCACAACCTTCTTCCCCCCTTTTTTTCAATGAATATAACATAATGTTTGATAACCTGTCTCTGACAATCAAAATTATCCTTGTGCCCAGATCCTCTGTGCATGCGCCACAGGAAGTCAAGTCACGCATATCCGGTTTTCTTTTCATTTTCAAATTGAAACATTCACAAAATACATACAAAACACTCACACATACGTTTGGAGAAAATATAATGCTGTCAGCAGTGCTGTAAACATTTAACAGAGATTATTCTGACATTTTCTTGTGTATTTTAAACATCCTGTATTCACTGATCAGCAGGAAAAAAACTTAAAATAAGTTTGCTGTTTTATTTACGGTTTTATTTTGACACAATAGTGGTTACAACATAGTTAACTTGACGCAGGAACCTTTATAGACTGAACCAGGAGGGATCAGTGTTGAGCATGGTGTTGAGGTGCGTGATCAGGCGCGAGACAACATGATTTTAACAAATTCACCGCAATATTCTCCTGAACATTTACGGGAAACTATAAGATTCATCAACGCTCGGGGCGAATAGAATAAAAACAACATCAAAGTCACCACGACACTTTGATCTGTCAGAGCTCCGTTTGACAGGTTTCACTGCGGAAATAAGTGTTCGATGTTTTAATGGCGAAAAGCGACATAATAGTTCAGTGTAAGAACAAAGTCTGGAGTTGATGGAGGAGTTAAGTGAAGGAGAGAGAGCAGGTGAGAGCAGAGAGAAAGAAAACACTGGACAGCGCCCGTGGTTTCGATCCCGTGAGGGACTGGTAATCATTATTCTGAAAGAAAGTAGATGAAGTAACCACTGAGCTAAACCAGTGCGACTGCGAAAGCTGGATGGAAAGTATATAAACAGGAGCGTATGAGTGACGTAGACGTGTCTGTATACACCTCTGTCTTCATGATAATACAGACATTTAATCACCCACCCGTTTTATTTTCTCTTTGCCAAGTCACAAAACATTTAATGACTTTATTTCCTCCGCCAAGATGATTATTGTTTGAAATGTTTGTTGTTATTGAATGAGTCTGTAAAATTAAGTGACATCTAGTGGTGAAGTTTTATGTTGCAGCTGAATACCGCTCACCTCACCCTCCCTATTCAAACATGAAAGACAACCTGTGGTAGAATTCAGTTGTCATAAAACCTCACAAGGTGTTTAGTTTGTCCAGTTTGGCCCAATGTAAAAAAACATGGGGGCCTCCATAGAGAGGACCCACTCCCGATGTTAATATAAAGGGCCCATTCTAGGGTAAAGAAAACAACAATTCGAACAGTTTAGATGATTACACATTAGTGAAAACATCACTAGGATTATTTTATATTCAGTTTCTGCCAATAGCTCCCTTCCACCTAAATCTTACACACAGAACCTTACAAAGGATGATGTCAAAACCACTAAACTCGTTTCCATGAAATTTTATGTCTGGGTGGGACATGGCCCAATTTATATTTTGTGTAGACAGAAGTTTCACGAAACACGTTCTGGTGAGAGAGAGCTGCATTGCATGCCACTTGAAGGTTTTCTCATAACTAACTGTGAGGTCGGGTCTGACCTATGTATCTGACTGTCTGTGGGGACGATAAAAACTTTATGAACAATAGCGTGAGTGAGCATGTGGCAAATAGTGCTGCAAACAGCAATGTGCACAACTACAATGCAGCAATGGAGGATGACGCAGTTAGAGCTGCAGGCGTATGTTATTATGAGAAGTTTAAAAATAATTGGTTCATAATGAAACTGTAGCAGTAATATTCTATCCAGTTTTGATGAACATGGACAAATTCTGTCCTATGAACGTTTTAGATACAACTCTCCTTTCCTTTTAAATACCACAACTCTGCTATTCCCACAGGACTGACCCATTTTAAGAGAAACTCCATCTGAATTGCTTTTGGATGCCATCAACATATATGACAAGAAATGTGTTAATAAAGATATCCAGCAAATTTTTCTAAATATAAAATAAATCAACCTGATAGATTTATATTATATTTAGAAGTAAATATGAAAAAATATTTTTACCTCGTATTTTTTTCATCCCTTGCAAAATCATAAACCTCAGTATCAAAATATTGCATAAAATCCATCCAGTGAATTCTATCATTTGCAGATGAGCGCAGAATTGATAACTCTTGTTAATTTTGTGGACATGTTGATGCAATTTCTATCCTTAATTCTTTCATTGTAAAATAACATCAAAATTCTGACATGATTTAAATCTTTAGACTTTTAATAACACAAATGTAACTCACTGTTTTAATCTAAAATATGTAAATGTATTTAAAATTACAAAGGGAGTTTCATAATCTGAATTTTTTAGGTTCACAACCTTCTTCCCCCCTTTTTTTCAATGAATATAACATAATGTTTGATAACCTGTCTCTGACAATCAAAATTATCCTTGTGCCCAGATCCTCTGTGCATGCGCCACAGGAAGTCAAGTCACGCATATCCGGTTTTCTTTTCATTTTCAAATTGAAACATTCACAAAATACATACAAAACACTCACACATACGTTTGGAGAAAATATAATGCTGTCAGCAGTGCTGTAAACATTTAACAGAGATTATTCTGACATTTTCTTGTGTATTTTAAACATCCTGTATTCACTGATCAGCAGGAAAAAAACTTAAAATAAGTTTGCTGTTTTATTTACGGTTTTATTTTGACACAATAGTGGTTACAACATAGTTAACTTGACGCAGGAACCTTTATAGACTGAACCAGGAGGGATCAGTGTTGAGCATGGTGTTGAGGTGCGTGATCAGGCGCGAGACAACATGATTTTAACAAATTCACCGCAATATTCTCCTGAACATTTACGGGAAACTATAAGATTCATCAACGCTCGGGGCGAATAGAATAAAAACAACATCAAAGTCACCACGACACTTTGATCTGTCAGAGCTCCGTTTGACAGGTTTCACTGCGGAAATAAGTGTTCGATGTTTTAATGGCGAAAAGCGACATAATAGTTCAGTGTAAGAACAAAGTCTGGAGTTGATGGAGGAGTTAAGTGAAGGAGAGAGAGCAGGTGAGAGCAGAGAGAAAGAAAACACTGGACAGCGCCCGTGGTTTCGATCCCGTGAGGGACTGGTAATCATTATTCTGAAAGAAAGTAGATGAAGTAACCACTGAGCTAAACCAGTAAGACTGCGAAAGCTGGATGGAAAGTATATAAACAGGAGCGTATGAGTGACGTAGACGTGTCTGTATACACCTCTGTCTTCATGATAATACAGACATTTAATCACCCACCCGTTTTATTTTCTCTTTGCCAAGTCACAAAACATTTAATGACTTTATTTCCTCCGCCAAGATGATTATTGTTTGAAATGTTTGTTGTTATTGAATGAGTCTGTAAAATTAAGTGACATCTAGTGGTGACGTTTTATGTTGCAGCTGAATACCGCTCACCTCACCCTCCCTATTCAAACATGAAAGACAACCTGTGGTAGAATTCAGTTGTCATAAAACCTCACAAGGTGTTTAGTTTGTCCAGTTTGGCCCAATGTAAAAAAACATGGGGGCCTCCATAGAGAGGACCCACTCCCGATGTTAATATAAAGGGCCCATTCTAGGGTAAAGAAAACAACAATTCGAACAGTTTAGATGATTACACATTAGTGAAAACATCACTAGGATTATTTTATATTCAGTTTCTGCCAATAGCTCCCTTCCACCTAAATCTTACACACAGAACCTTACAAAGGATGATGTCAAAACCACTAAACTCGTTTCCATGAAATTTTATGTCTGGGTGGGACATGGCCCAATTTATATTTTGTGTAGACAGAAGTTTCACGAAACACGTTCTGGTGAGAGAGAGCTGCATTGCATGCCACTTGAAGGTTTTCTCATAACTAACTGTGAGGTCGGGTCTGACCTATGTATCTGACTGTCTGTGGGGACGATAAAAACTTTATGAACAATAGCGTGAGTGAGCATGTGGCAAATAGTGCTGCAAACAGCAATGTGCACAACTACAATGCAGCAATGGAGGATGACGCAGTTAGAGCTGCAGGCGTATGTTATTATGAGAAGTTTAAAAATAATTGGTTCATAATGAAACTGTAGCAGTAATATTCTATCCATTTTTCATGAACATGGACAAATTCTGTCCTATGAACGTTTTATAACTAGATACAACTCTCCTTTCCTTTTAAATAATACAACTCTGCTATTCCCACAGGACTGACCCATTTTAAGAGAAACTCCATCTGAATTGCTTTTGGATGCCATCAACATATATGACAAGAAATTTAATATTAAAGATATCCAGCAAATTTTTCTAAATAAAAACTAAATCACCCTGATAGATTTATATTATATTTAGAAGTAAATATGAAAAAATATTTTTACCACGTAAATTTTTCATCCCTTGCAAAATCAAAAACGTCAGTATCAAAATCTTGCATAAAATCCATCCAGTGAATTCTATCATTTGCAGATGAGCGCAGAATTGATAACTCTTGTTAAGTTTGTGGACATGCAGATGAAATTTCTATGCTTAATTCTTTCATTGTAAAATAACATCAAAATTCTGATATCAATTAAATCTTCCGACTTTTAATAACACAAATGTAACTCACTGTTTTATTCTAAAATATGTAAATGTATTTAAAATTACAAAGGGAGTTTCATAACACATTTTTTTAGGTTCACAACCTTCTTCCCCCCTTTTTTTGAATGAATATAACATAATGTTTGATAACCTGTCTCTGACAAACAAAATTATCCTTGTGCCCAGATCCTCTGCGCATGCGCCACAGGAAGTCAAGTCAGGCATATCCGGTTTTCTTTTCATTTTCAAATTGAAACATTCACAAAATACATACAAAACACTCACACATACGTTTGGAGAAAATATAATGCTGTCGGCAGTGCTGTAAACATTTAACAGAGATTATTCTGACATTTTATTGTGTATTTTAAACATCTTGTATTCACTGATCAGCAGGAAAACAACTTAAAATAAGTTTGCTGTTTTATTTTGACACAATACTGGTTACAACATAGTTAACTTGACGCAGGAACCTTTATAGACTGAACCAGGAGGGATCAGTGTTGAGCATGGTGTTGAGGTGCGTGATCAGGCGCGAGACAACATGATTTTAACAAATTCACCGCAATATTCTCCTGAACATTTACGGGAAACTATAAGATTCATCAACGCTCGGGGCGAATAGAATAAAAACAACAACATCAAAGTCACCACGACTCTTTGATCTGTCAGAGCTCCATTTGACAGGTTTCACTGCGGAAATAAGTGTTCAACGTTTTAATGGCGAAAAGCGACATAATAGTTCAGTGTAAGAACAAAGTCTGGAGTTGATGGAGGAGTTAAGTGAAGGAGAGAGAGCAGGTGAGAGCAGAGAGAAAGAAAACACTGGACAGCGCCCGTGGTTTCGATCCCGTGAGGGACTGGTAATCATTATTCTGAAAGAAAGTAGATGAAGTAACCACTGAGCTAAACCAGTGCGACTGCGAAAGCTGGATGGAAAATATATAAACTGGAGCGTATGAGTGACGTAGACGTGTCTGTATACACCTCTGTCTTCATGATAATACAGACATTTAATCACCCACCCGTTTTATTTTCTCTTTGCCAAGTCACAAAACATTGAATGACTTCATTTCCGCCGCAAGAAGATTAGTTTTTCAAATGTTTGTTGTTATTTAATGATTCTGTAGAATTAAGTGACATCTAGTGGTGAAGTTTTATGTTGCAGCTGAATACCGCTCACCTCACCCTCCCCATTCAAACATGAAAGAGAACCTGTGGTAGAATTCAGTTGTCATAAAACCTCACAAGGTGTTTAGTTTGTCCAGTTTGGCCTACTGTAAAAACCATGGCGGCCTCCATAGAGAGGACCCACTCCCGATGTTAATATAAAGGGACCATTCTAGGGTAAAGAAAACAACAATTCGAACAGTTTAGATGATTACACATTAGTGAAAACATCACTAGGATTATTTTATATTCAGTTTCTGCCAATAGCTCCCTTCCACCTAAATCTTACACACAGAACCTTACAAAGGATGATGTCAAAACCATTAATCTCGTTTCCATGAAATTTTATGTCTGGGTGGGACATGGCCCAATTTATATTTTGTGTAGACAAAAGTTTCACGAAACAAGTTCTGGTGAGAGAGAACTGCATTGCATGCCACTTGAAGGTATTTTCATAACTAACTGTGAGGTCGGGTCTGACCTATGTATCTGACTGTCTGTGGGGACGATAAAAACTTTATGAACAATAGTATGAGTGAGCATGTGGCAAATAGTGCTGCAAACAGCAATGTGCACAACTACAATGCAGCAATGGAGGACGACACAGTTAGAGCTGCAGGCGTATGTTATTATGAGAAGTTTAAAAACAATTGGTTCATAATGAAACTGTAGCAGTAATATTCTATCCAGTTTTTTATGAACATGGACAAATTCTGTCCTATGAACGTTTTAGATACAACTCTCCTTTCCTTTTAAATACCACAACTCTGCTATTCCCACAGGACTGACCCATTTTAAGAGAAACTCCATCTGAATTGCTTTTGGATGCCATCAACATATATGACGAGAAATGTGATAATAAAGATATCCAGCAAATTTTTCTAAATATAAACTAAATCACCCTGATAGATTTATATTATATTTAGAAGTAAATATGAAAAAAGATTTTTACCTCGTAATTTTTTCATCCCTTGCAAAATCATAAACCTCAGTATCAAAATATTGCATAAAATCCATCCAGTGAATTCTATCATTTGCAGATGAGCGCAGAATTGATAAGTCTTGTTAATTTTGTGGACATGTTGATGAAATTTCTATCCTTAATTCTTTCATTGTAAAATAACATCAAAATTCTGATATGATTTAAATCTTTAGACTTTTAATAACACAAATGTAACTCACTGTTTTACTCTAAAATATGTAAATGTATTTAAAATTACAAAGGGAGTTTCATAAACTGAATTTTTTAGGTTCACAACCTTCTTCCCCCCTTTTTTTCAATGAATATAAAATAATGTTTGATAACCTGTCTCTGACAAACAAAATTATCCTTGTGCCCAGATCCTCTGTGCATGCGCCACAGGAAGTCAAGTCAGGCATATCCGGTTTTCTTTTCATTTTCAAATTGAAACATTCACAAAATACATACAAAACACTCACACATACGTTTGGAGAAAATATAATGCTGTCGGCAGTGCTGTAAACATTTAACAGAGATTATTCTGACATTTTATTGTGTATTTTAAACATCTTGTATTCACTGATCAGCAGGAAAACAACTTAAAATAAGTTTGCTGTTTTATTTTGACACAATACTGGTTACAACATAGTTAACTTGACGCAGGAACCTTTATAGACTGAACCAGGAGGGATCAGTGTTGAGCATGGTGTTGAGGTGCGTGATCAGGCGCGAGACAACATGATTTTAACAAATTCACCGCAATATTCTCCTGAACATTTACGGGAAACTATAAGATTCATCAACGCTCGGGGGGGAATAGAATAAAAACAACAACATCAAAGTCACCACGACTCTTTGATCTGTCAGAGCTCCATTTGACAGGTTTCACTGCGGAAATAAGTGTTCAACGTTTTAATGGCGAAAAGCGACATAATAGTTCAGTGTAAGAACAAAGTCTGGAGTTGATGGAGGAGTTAAGTGAAGGAGAGAGAGCAGGTGAGAGCAGAGAGAAAGAAAACACTGGACAGCGCCCGTGGTTTCGATCCCGTGAGGGACTGGTAATCATTATTCTGAAAGAAAGTAGATGAAGTAACCACTGAGCTAAACCAGTGCGACTGCGAAAGCTGGATGGAAAGTATATAAACAGGAGCGTATGAGTGACGTAGACGTGTCTGTATACACCTCTGTCTTCATGATAATACAGACATTTAATCACCCACCCGTTTTATTTTCTCTTTGCCAAGTCACAAAACATTTAGTGACTTTATTTCCTCCGCCAAGATGTTATTGTTTGAAATGTTTGTTTGTTATTGAATGAGTCTGTAGAATTAAGTGACATCTAGTGGTGAAGTTTTATGTTGCAGCTGAATACTCCTCACCTCACCCTCCCCATTCAAACATGAAAGAGAACCTGTAGTAGAATTCAGTTGTCATAAAACCTCACAAGGTGTTTAGTTTGTCCAGTTTGGCCCAATGTAAAAAACATGGCGGCCTCCATAGAGAGGACCCACTCCCGATGTTAATATAAAGGGCCCATTCTAGGGTAAAGAAAACAACAATTCGAACAGTTTAGATGATTACACATTAGTGAAAACATCACTAGGATTATTTTATATTCAGTTTCTGCCAATAGCTCCCTTCCACCTAAATCTTGCACACAGAACCTTACAAAGGATGATGTCAAAACCATTAATCTCGTTTCCATGAAATTTTATGTCTGGGTGGGACATGGCCCAATTTATATTTTGTGTAGACAAAAGTTTCACGAAACAAGTTCTGGTGAGAGAGAACTGCATTGCATGCCACTTGAAGGTATTTTCATAACTAACTGTGAGGTCGGGTCTGACCTATGTATCTGACTGTCTGTGGGGACGATAAAAACTTTATGAACAATAGTATGAGTGAGCATGTGGCAAATAGTGCTGCAAACAGCAATGTGCACAACTACAATGCAGCAATGGAGGACGACACAGTTAGAGCTGCAGGCGTATGTTATTATGAGAAGTTTAAAAACAATTGGTTCATAATGAAACTGTAGCAGTAATATTCTATCCAGTTTTTTATGAACATGGACAAATTCTGTCCTATGAACGTTTTAGATACAACTCTCCTTTCCTTTTAAATACCACAACTCTGCTATTCCCACAGGACTGACCCATTTTAAGAGAAACTCCATCTGAATTGCTTTTGGATGCCATCAACATATATGACGAGAAATGTGATAATAAAGATATCCAGCTAATTTTTCTAAATATAAACTAAATCACCCTGATAGATTTATATTATATTTAGAAGTAAATATGAAAAAAGATTTTTACCTCGTAATTTTTTCATCCCTTGCAAAATCATAAACCTCAGTATCAAAATATTGCATAAAATCCATCCAGTGAATTCTATCATTTGCAGATGAGCGCAGAATTGATAACTCTTGTTAATTTTGTGGACATGTTGATGAAATTTCTATCCTTAATTCTTTCATTGTAAAATAACATCAAAATTCTGATATGATTTAAATCTTTAGACTTTTAATAACACAAATGTAACTCACTGTTTTACTCTAAAATATGTAAATGTATTTAAAATTACAAAGGGAGTTTCATAAACTGAATTTTTTAGGTTCACAACCTTCTTCCCCCCTTTTTTTCAATGAATATAAAATAATGTTTGATAACCTGTCTCTGACAAACAAAATTATCCTTGTGCCCAGATCCTCTGTGCATGCGCCACAGGAAGTCAAGTCAGGCATATCCGGTTTTCTTTTCATTTTCAAATTGAAACATTCACAAAATACATACAAAACACTCACACATACGTTTGGAGAAAATATAATGCTGTCGGCAGTGCTGTAAACATTTAACAGAGATTATTCTGACATTTTATTGTGTATTTTAAACATCTTGTATTCACTGATCAGCAGGAAAACAACTTAAAATAAGTTTGCTGTTTTATTTTGACACAATACTGGTTACAACATAGTTAACTTGACGCAGGAACCTTTATAGACTGAACCAGGAGGGATCAGTGTTGAGCATGGTGTTGAGGTGCGTGATCAGGCGCGAGACAACATGATTTTAACAAATTCACCGCAATATTCTCCTGAACATTTACGGGAAACTATAAGATTCATCAACGCTCGGGGGGGAATAGAATAAAAACAACAACATCAAAGTCACCACGACTCTTTGATCTGTCAGAGCTCCATTTGACAGGTTTCACTGCGGAAATAAGTGTTCAACGTTTTAATGGCGAAAAGCGACATAATAGTTCAGTGTAAGAACAAAGTCTGGAGTTGATGGAGGAGTTAAGTGAAGGAGAGAGAGCAGGTGAGAGCAGAGAGAAAGAAAACACTGGACAGCGCCCGTGGTTTCGATCCCGTGAGGGACTGGTAATCATTATTCTGAAAGAAAGTAGATGAAGTAACCACTGAGCTAAACCAGTGCGACTGCGAAAGCTGGATGGAAAGTATATAAACAGGAGCGTATGAGTGACGTAGACGTGTCTGTATACACCTCTGTCTTCATGATAATACAGACATTTAATCACCCACCCGTTTTATTTTCTCTTTGCCAAGTCACAAAACATTTAATGACTTTATTTCCTCCGCCAAGATGTTATTGTTTGAAATGTTTGTTTGTTATTGAATGAGTCTGTAGAATTAAGTGACATCTAGTGGTGAAGTTTTATGTTGCAGCTGAATACTCCTCACCTCACCCTCCCCATTCAAACATGAAAGAGAACCTGTAGTAGAATTCAGTTGTCATAAAACCTCACAAGGTGTTTAGTTTGTCCAGTTTGGCCCAATGTAAAAAACATGGCGGCCTCCATAGAGAGGACCCACTCCCGATGTTAATATAAAGGGACCATTCTAGGGTAAAGAAAACAACAATTCGAACAGTTTAGATGATTACACATTAGTGAAAACATCACTAGGATTATTTTATATTCAGTTTCTGCCAATAGCTCCCTTCCACCTAAATCTTGCACACAGAACCTTACAAAGGATGATGTCAAAACCATTAATCTCGTTTCCATGAAATTTTATGTCTGGGTGGGACATGGCCCAATTTATATTTTGTGTAGACAAAAGTTTCACGAAACAAGTTCTGGTGAGAGAGAACTGCATTGCATGCCACTTGAAGGTATTTTCATAACTAACTGTGAGGTCGGGTCTGACCTATGTATCTGACTGTCTGTGGGGACGATAAAAACTTTATGAACAATAGTATGAGTGAGCATGTGGCAAATAGTGCTGCAAACAGCAATGTGCACAACTACAATGCAGCAATGGAGGACGACACAGTTAGAGCTGCAGGCGTATGTTATTATGAGAAGTTTAAAAACAATTGGTTCATAATGAAACTGTAGCAGTAATATTCTATCCAGTTTTTTATGAACATGGACAAATTCTGTCCTATGAACGTTTTAGATACAACTCTCCTTTCCTTTTAAATACCACAACTCTGCTATTCCCACAGGACTGACCCATTTTAAGAGAAACTCCATCTGAATTGCTTTTGGATGCCATCAACATATATGACGAGAAATGTGATAATAAAGATATCCAGCTAATTTTTCTAAATATAAACTAAATCACCCTGATAGATTTATATTATATTTAGAAGTAAATATGAAAAAATATTTTTACCTCGTAATTTTTTCATCCCTTGCAAAATCATAAACCTCAGTATCAAAATATTGCATAAAATCCATCCAGTGAATTCTATCATTTGCAGATGAGCGCAGAATTGATAACTCTTGTTAATTTTGTGGACATGTTGATGAAATTTCTATCCTTAATTCTTTCATTGTAAAATAACATCAAAATTCTGATATGATTTAAATCTTTAGACTTTTAATAACACAAATGTAACTCACTGTTTTACTCTAAAATATGTAAATGTATTTAAAATTACAAAGGGAGTTTCATAAACTGAATTTTTTAGGTTCACAACCTTCTTCCCCCCTTTTTTTCAATGAATATAAAATAATGTTTGATAACCTGTCTCTGACAAACAAAATTATCCTTGTGCCCAGATCCTCTGTGCATGCGCCACAGGAAGTCAAGTCAGGCATATCCGGTTTTCTTTTCATTTTCAAATTGAAACATTCACAAAATACATACAAAACACTCACACATACGTTTGGAGAAAATATAATGCTGTCGGCAGTGCTGTAAACATTTAACAGAGATTATTCTGACATTTTATTGTGTATTTTAAACATCCTGTATTCACTGATCAGCAGGAAAAAAACTTAAAATAAGTTTCCTGTTTTATTTACGGTTTTATTTCGACACAATAGTGGTTACAACATAGTTAACTTGACGCAGGAACCTTTATAGACTGAACCAGGAGGGATCAGTGTTGAGCATGGTGTTGAGGTGCGTGATCAGGCGCGAGACAACATGATTTTAACAAATTCACCGCAATATTCTCCTGAACATTTACGGGAAACTATAAGATTTATCAACGCTCGGGGCGAATAGAATAAAAACAACAACATCAAAGTGACCACGACACTTTGATCTGTCAGAGCTCCGTTTGACAGGTTTCACTGCGGAAATAAGTGTTTAACGTTTTAATGGCGAAAAGCGACATAATAGTTCAGTGTAAGAACAAAGTCTGGAGTTGATGGAGGAGTTAAGTGAAGGAGAGAGAGCAGGTGAGAGCAGAGAGAAAGAAAACACTGGACAGCGCCCGTGGTTTCGATCCCGTGAGGGACTGGTAATCATTATTCTGAAAGAAAGTAGATGAAGTAACCACTGAGCTAAACCAGTGCGACTGCGAAAGCTGGATGGAAAGTATATAAACAGGAGCGTATGAGTGACGTAGACGTGTCTGTATACACCTCTGTCTTCATGATAATACAGACATTTAATCACCCACCCGTTTTATTTTCTCTTTGCCAAGTCACAAAACATTTAATGACTTTAGAATTCTATAGAATTTAGTGATATTTAGTGGTGAAGTTTCATGTTGCAGCTGAATACTCCCCCCCCCCCCCCATTAAAACATGAGAGAGAACCTGTGGTAGAATTCAGTTGTCATAAAACCTCAATAGGTGTTTAGTTTAGTTGGCCTACTGTAAAAAACATGGATTTTTTAGTTTCACAACCCTCTTCACCCCTTTATTTTTAATGAATATAACATAATGTTTGATTACCTGTCTCTGACAAACAAAATCATCCTTTGGATGAACAGTGCATTACTGGTTTACTATTATGTTAGTATTAGTATTAGTATTTTTACACTGCTCTATCTATTTTGGCACTATTCCGGTCTGCACTATCTCTGCCCTGTGCTTTTTGCCCCAGGGATGGGCAGTATTTATGATACATGTATTTGAAGTACAAATTTATATTTTGTAATTTGTAGTTGATAGGTTTGATGAAAATCGATTCATATTTTGTATCAAAATACTTCAGTGTTTTGTTTTTTTGTAATATAAAAATACTGTAAAATACTTTCTGTGAGATGAGTACGTGATGATGTCATTCAAATGAAAATCAATGCATGCAGCCTCTGATTGGTTTCTCAGTAATTTGTCCAGGCTTGTTGAGATCAGAACATTGATGATCCAGCACAAAGCCAGACCCAGAGAAGAAGAAGCACAAGGTGAGAAATGTGTTGGTTGCCAGTTCTCCATTGCCGTTTTGCATAAATTGCTAAAAACCTACAGTTCCTGTTAGGTTTTGGTGTTCGTTTTAGTATCCTAAGCTAAATCAGTTGTTATTAGTTTGCTACTTTCAGCCTATGTTAAGTTTTTGTCGGTTGTGAAAAAATATGTTGTGGTTCCAGAGTTGTTGTACTTTGGCTTAGTTTCTGGATAGTGGTAGGAAGGGCAGATATGTCAAGCATCTTTATATACAGTTACTGATCTAAACAAAAGTGTAAATCAACATGTATCTGAACTGATCTGAGGTTTGGTTAATAACAAAACAAGAACTGGACAGTCAGGTATAACACACACATCTTTATTGACATATCAGTGTTTCTAATTTGACATGACTTCCACATAAGTGTCAAAACATGTTACCGTGACACAGAATCTAAATAAAAGAACATTCTATGTAACTCATACAGAAATTAAAGCTGAAAAATAATTATGGCAGATGTTACCTCCTTTCTCAGGAGGTTTAAATTAAGTATAATACACAATAAAGAACTAAAAAATAAATTTATACAATAACACACTGACTGTGGGTTTACTGCTGCAGAATAAAGATCTACTGTGATTTTAGAGCAAAAACAGACAGTTCTTAGTTCTGCAGTTCTGTAAGGCAGCGTATACAGTTTACTCAGGCACAAATGACAGCTGGCACTTTGATAGAAGCTGACAAATCATTTACGTTTATTGCATTAGGGAACTTATTATGGTCAAGCAGTTTGGAAATTTGCTACAGCATCAGGTTTTCATCAATTTTACAAAAACATTTAAACTGCAAACATTTTGAATAGGTCTGGATGAACTATACAGAAACGCATTGTATTCACCAAAATATGCATTGGCATATCTATGTTGTAATAATGACTTAGCAACTCAGGATAACAGCATAAATATCTTGTAGATGTGTAGATACAGATTCCATATTTATGAGTTTAATGATTATTCATTGTATAATAACTTAGATTATCTCAAGAAAACTACACCATAAATATGAGAACCATCTCAGGAGATGTAGATGTAATTATTACAAGTACATACTTATGTTAGGTGAAGGTGGTGTGATTCTTTAAAATTCAGCACAACATAGTACCATCAACATGACCGAGTCCATAATGGTCATTTAATCAAGCCTTGAGCCAGTGTTCAGAGTGTGGCAATACAACAGTAATATACTGATAAAGTAATGTAATATTGTGCATTATTTTCAATTAAATAGGGTCTGTCTCGCTTACTAATTGTACACAACAGGAGTATCCCCCATAGCCAGCATATGACAACTAATAAGTTGCTGTGCTTCTGTGTCCTTCACCTTTTAAACAGTTCATTTTACTCCTGTACAACCAAAAACGTAGCATTTATACCTTAGTTAAAACCTAGTTTGCTGCCTAGTCTGTTACAGATATTACAACCATTGTTTGAAGATGCTCTCAGCAAAGCATAAACAGGACAAAGTAACAGCCCAGAGCGCATTTAAAATCAGAGGCAAGAAAACTGAGAGCAGATGAACTCCAGAGGTTAACATGGATTCTCCACTCATTAAGTAAAACTGAAATCATAAAATATACTTGGGACAAAGCTGTTAGCGTCACTTAGCTCTGCCACAAGGGTAAAACAAAATGCTTATCGTTATGTATATGAAATAAATGTTCTCTATATAGTAGCTAGCATACTCTGAAAACATGGTAAACCTCCTTGGCTGTAAATGTTAGAATCAATATGAGCTGAATGAAGATCATGCAGAGAGAAAACCTCTGTTTAAGGAGCCTACATGTTAAAACACAATACTTTAACACTCCAGTGGATGAGGTCTGATCAACTTGTGAAGGTGGAAGTTCAAAAAAGAAAGTCATCAACCTCCAAGGAGTTTAGAGCTGATGAATGAATGACTGAAATGACATATGTATCTACATTTCACAAACCTCCCACCTAAAGGAGCCTTACTTCAGTGCATAATTACCAGCCAAAACACAGAAAATGTGCCCATGTGCTTGGAAACAAGTCTTTGGTACCATCAAGTCATTTTTTTCCAAACGTTAATGCAGACAAAAGCTATGAGAGGAACTCTGGTTTAACAACCCTTTTCTACCTGCTTGGGGAAACCGATACTGGACGCTGATAAAACATCCTTGGGGAAAAATATACAAAATGTTGAATTTTTCTGAGACACTGATACTGTAATGATATGCTTTAAAAAACAATGCAGGGTTTCACCATGAGGACATCAGCCAGTGATGGTACTCTAAGGCTACATCCATACTATGACATTTTCATGTGAAAACACATCAACTCTGATATGGATATGCCGGGTGTCCACACTACCCCGGAGTTTTAGGTCCGCTATAACTGAGACGTTTGGAAAACGCTTCTGGCCCAGTTTTAGTTTGAATACTCTGGGGTTGTGTTTTAGTCTGGACAGACAGAAACGGAGATGTTTGGAAACGACATGAACACACCCACTTGCTGATTCTGTCTTTTCGGTCATGATGTAGCCTCTGATTCATCAGGCTCCTATCACATGACCCTCTTCAGGAACAAAACAGCAGGCATTGAATCATCAATAACAAGTGTTGCGGACTGTGTTGCTTTTGCTAACAGCTGTTGTGCAGTTACACTGCTTTCAAACAAAATTGTAGTAGTATAGATGTAGCCTAAGTGCTGAGGGTTAGGTTTGTGTTACTGTTTGAAGGCCATTTTTTGCTTCCCATTGTTCATCACAGGTGGTTAGTCGGTGACTCAGAGGATAGCTCCATGAGGTACTATGAACCAAGACCAAGAGTGCTGCACACGGCAGTGACTCTGAACAAGCTGATATTGACAGGAGACATTTTATCAGACTGAGCACAAAAATAGTCCAAGTAACAATTTATTGGCTGCTGACCGAGCTCATCTGGTGCAGAAGGAATAAACGGCCCCATTTGGCACTTTTTGCTCATTTTAAATGTGTAACATTAAATAAAAAAAACTGAAATCAAGTTTTTACTTGACACAAGACTGTGACTGACTGTAGCCGAGGACCCTGCCAGCTGTGCAGCCCCCCGCCCCTCAGTGGGGCAGGATTACCTGGCATCATTGAGCTGCCTGGCCACTGTTAAGATCTCCTTGGCTCCTTTGCTCAGCAGTAGGTTGGCCAGGTTGACCCCCAGGCCCTCAGCTCTGTCTTGGGCTTCACCCGAGATCTTTGTGGCTGTCACTCCCACACGTTGGACCTGCTCGTCCACCTCTTCTGAGCTCTGTCACACAGAGACACATTGTCAAAGTAAAGTTTGGGAGGTGATACCACACACACACACAGAGGAAAAACAGACGATTTCTCTCTTACTACATGTTCCATCCAGACTGTATGTTTGTGGTGTCAAATAAGACATTTTTGATGTGTTTGGCTGTTACCTTGTCAGCAGTAGCAGCGATACTAGTCTGCATGGTTTCCTTCAGACTGTCTGATCCGTCCAGGCTGTACACTGCTCCTGTCAGGTAGAGCTGAGAAAACACAACAACAAACTATCTATTAAATGTTATACTTTCATCATTTAACAGTAAATATTTATTACTTTAACCCAGTCTTCTAGTCTTCTTATTTTTTTTAACTTGTAGTCCTCAGACCCAAATGAGTCACATAACGTCACTTGATGTCCGCCACTTTAACAGAAACTGGCAAACATGAACATGTCCGGCTGAGTGAATTCATTAAAATGGAACAGCAGGAGATTCTTTGCTCAGATGTGTGCACACAGCAACAAATCCCTCACAGGATTCAGGTGTGTCTGAGTAGACCTTGTAATCTTACCTGGGAGTCTTTCACTTCGGTGTTCACAGCCACCGGAACGCTGCACCCACCCTCCTGCAAATGGCGAACATTTTTTATTGAATACACTGTGTATGCCAGATTCATAGAAAAGGAAAATGAGTGGAGGAATCTGTGTGTCTGTGTGTGTACCAGCTGTTTGAGGAAGGCTCTCTCAGCTATGCAGCGCAGCACAGTTTCAGCGTCGTGAAGGACGGACACCATTTCCAGGATGTCTACATCTCTGGCCCGTACCTCCACTGCCAGAGCCCCCTGAAAGAGACAAACATACACACATATTAGCATAATCGATCATCAATCATCCATCAATTATCCTCCTCTTGTATGAGTCATATGTTGTATTCCAATTACCTGTCCAACAGCGTACATACAGTCTTCAGGCTCCAGGATCTACCAGTGGAAAAACGTTTGTTAGATGAGAAAGGTCACACAGGAAAGCTTTCAACAGAGGACCAGGATATGGTTAGAACTGTACCTGGCTGATCCGGTTGTCCCAGCCCATCCTCTTGAGGCCAGCAGCAGCCAGGATGATGGCAGCAAAGTCCTCCTTCTCATCCAGCTTCTTCAGACGTGTGTTCAGGTTTCCACGCTGAGGACCACAGTTAAGGACAGAAACTGGGGCTTGCCAACACACCCTTCCTCATGAGAAAATATATACTTAAACCTGAATATTAAACAGACGGTTTGTTGTGTGGTAAAACACAAATAATTTCGGTCTCATTTTCAGCTGCTATCGTTTGCATTCTTGAAGGATACGATGTCTTTGAACACGAGTTGGGGGAATCTCTTCTTCAGCTGAGCAGCGCGGCGCAGTGAACTGGTGCCGATGACACTACACAAACACACAGTATGAGGTCAAGTAATTCATACCTTTGACATGACTGTGAGCAAGTACAACTAGAGACATCATCCATTGTGCTTTACCTGTTTTCTGGCAGAGAATCAAGAGTTTTCCCTGCATTTTTTGGGTGTAAAACCACTGCATCATGGGGATTTTCTCTCCTAGAAGGAATAAAAAAAACAAAGCATGGTGAGCCATTACACCTGGTCAGAACAACCTCAAAGAGTCTACACTACAAATTCTATAGGGATCTGCAGAACGGACAATAAGCAACATTTGACTTATACTGCGATCAATTATGGAACTGGGAAATAGGAACAGTTCCGACAAAGGACGGGTCCCAAACACAGCCTCACAATCTCCACTGTTCTGCTTTAGCATCAGCGGCTTGAAATAATAAATGACGGCGTCCTCCTGATAAGGTTTTACACCAAGTTCTCTACACAAGTTTGTCAAAAGTCATCCTCCCTATAGACCACGTTTCAAGGTTGAACAACATATTTAGCTTTCATTAGACAACAGCTAACGTTTGCATTCTTCCACTTCCTAGCCATGAAGGATGTTTTCATATTGAAATATCAATGCACATCTTGGACTAATTTATTTAAGTAAGATGTAGTAGATGGAATCAAGCGAGCAATGTAACGTTAACCATCGTTTTGTCTTTTCACCTGACCTCAGAAACATTCTCAATAAGTCAGTAATGTTATGTGACATTAAGTTCACTGAAACATGTTTCTGTGTAATGTTCAGTTTACATCAACACAAAAGATGGTTTCAAGCACTTGAGCATTGGATCCAGCATTTTGCATTTATCATTAGATTACAAGCTTGTTTCCAGTGCATTTTACTTCCAGGCTAAAAAAAACTGTGTCCCAGAGGTGCATTGATATTTCAGAATAAAATTCTCTCTCCCAGCGTGTCATGTATTGGTATTAAACAGTGATGTTGGCAAGGAAGTGGTTGAATGCCTCTGCTAGCTGTTGTCTAATGGAAGATAATGGGCTACCGAATATGTTATTAAACCTTGAAACATGTTCCTCAGATTTAAAAAGTCTATTGTCTTCTCAGTTGCTGATCAGTCAGGGGCCTGTGACATTAAAATAGTTTGTCAGATTCTCTGTGCGTATGACTTATAAAACTTTATCTCAGCAGAACAACATTATTCAGTTCATATCATTTGAACTTTACAGCCTGAGCGAACACCTTTCCACTCTCCTAAATACTTACTACTTTAAAAAATAAAAAATAAAAAAGCTACATTAAATTATTAAAAAGGAAAAAATGTTTGAAAACTGAGTTAATAATAGAAACAACAAAGTGAATTCAAGTTTTTCCTCTGAAGAGAGCGACGGAATGTTTGCATCCAGTTTTCTCACCTAAAACACAGTCGACACTTCCTTCCCCCTATTTTGCTAATTAGATTATTTTAATATCATGAGGTATAACTTATTTGTTGTTTATTTGTTTACATCAATGTGTGCTGCTAGCAGTCTTCTTTTTCACTGCCGGCTGCGGAACTGTAATTTGGTCAGTTCATCAATCAATCAATTGTTTGTGGTTCGGCACTAAAACTATTTTGGTAGTTTTGTGGTGGGGGACGAGAAAGCACGTACCCTGGCCGTTAGCTCAAATGAGCTCAATAACTGCAATATGACAATTCAAATTTTACTTCAACTTTAAAAAGGGGAAAATCTGTGCAAATATCCCTATAGGGGCTAAAATAATATATCAACATTTTCCATCTTTGACCAGTTGAAAGTGGAGAGCTATAGAGGTCAAATAATTACAGCGCGTGCCACATAGGTGCAATGTCGTGGATCACACCTGATTCCTGTCTGCCTCTTCACTGTTTCCCATTCAATAAAGGCTAGATGCTAAAAAAATTACATTTAAAATAACTCAAATATATGCCAGTGACTTTTTAATTTTTGTTATTAATTCTAATAATTCTCATGGTAAGGCTGTAAGTTAATTGATTTTAAATCTCACAACCAAAATGACACACTTAACATATGCAGACGTCCTCTGTGTGTGAGCGCACTTACTTCAACACAGCTCCAATGGTGAATCCTGGAGGCAGAGTGGTGGGAAGGTCTTTCAGTGAATGAACAACCAGATCAACCCTGTAGGACACAGAAGAACCCAGTCATATATACATGATCCTTTTATGTTTCAATACATAATACAACCACTCAATGGTGAGACATATGTTATATCTTCAAGGCAGCCACAGATCAGAGAGATGTGCAGCATCTGAGGCTGCAGGAGAAATCAAAAGGGTTTCTCTCTGCATGGATTTTTTTTTTTTTTGAGAGGATGTTAAATGGCAGCTACAATACAAGAAGTATCAGTCTTCCGACGTGAAGCCCTTTCAGTTAAACCGTTTGTGTCAGCTGGTGAAACAATGAAGTGAAGACAGTGTGGTGTCAGCCACAGATGACACAGGTCCTACTCACTCATTCCTCTCCAGAGCAGTCTCCAGCTCTTTGGTGAACAAACTCTTCTCTCCAATCTGCAGGACAAAGAAAACACATCGTTATTATACATTCATCTCTTACAGTGAATGAGACATTTCTACAGTGAGTGGTGAACATGAGGTGCATTTTAACGCATTTTTGTTTTTGACTTTAAAAATCAGTACAATTTGAATTAAAAAAAAATATATATAATGCCAGGAATCCAGCTTAAATGTAAGTGTTATATTTGAATATGCCACCTTGGATGTTGTACAGGAATTGGGGATGGCATTGTCTGGGATATTTTGTAATTAATCTAAAAAACAATCGGCAGATATTGATAGTAACGATAATTGTCAGCTGTGACCCGAGATGTGTTCATTCTTCGCTTAAACAATCGTCACTTAATCACCTTTGATAGAGCGGTGTCAAGGATTCTGTCTCCTGTCGTAGACATGCCAACTGAAAGAGAAGATAGAATGATTCAATAATATGATCAACCACACACAGAACGGTGAAAACACAGATCCACAGGTTTTGGACACTAGTAATTTGTCCTCAGTTATGACACAGAGGACATTAAGGTGAAGTAACACACCCTGTGGCAGGGTAATGAATGGCTACAAGACTGTAACTGTTTTTTGATCAGTGAGTCAGACAAAAGAAATGACTTAACGTTGTTACTACGAGTATATTGGGCTCATTTTAAAGGAGTTTTTCATAGTTCACAGCTACAAAAGTGTATTTTACATGTGCAATGCATTTTTTGGTATCAAAAACTAAATAAAACAGTAAAACAGAAGTTTGGGATGATTCTCACCTATTTCCAAGTTGAGTTCAGGGTAAAGGCCTTTCAGCTTGTCCGCCACACTGTCAGTCTGGATGCGAGCCAACTGGGATAGAAAAGAATAGAAACCTTCAACTTTAGTGAGACTCTTTTCATATTTGTTAAAAAAACTAAACAAAAAAAACAGATCAAATGACCTTCCAATCAGACTGAAGGAGGAACAGTTATCTTAAAAAGACCTTGTGGTGTATGTTATCTCTGCAAGAAGAGCTCCAGACATCTCTTTACTGTATCTACAGCAGCATGCAGGAACGGTGCATGAGATAACTGACAGTTAACTGACACATTAGGACTCTGCTGGATCTAAGTTCGCACACTTTAATCAAACCCAAAATTATAAACTGGAAATATACAGTTGTACTTTACCTGACTTTTGCGGGTTCCGATCCGGATGAGCCGAATAACCTTGCCATTCCCATCCTGCCGGGGCAAAAGAGAAGTTAGTTGAAAGAGTTTTAACTCATTGTCTGCAGAACCTCTTCCTGATATTCTGGCTGGTGTTCATCAATCCCCCCCTACACGTTTATATAAATGCAATGGAACCCTTTCTCTGCTTGCCTCACCGTGATGTATTTGTAAGGTCCAGCCTCCATAATTCTGAGTCCGTACCGGGTGTCTGCACTGTGGAGGCTATTGTGTGCTCTGTGTGGCTGGAAATGCCTGCTGTGTCTTGGTAAGGAGCTGTGCTGAGGTCATATGGTCTCTACATACTAAACAGAGGTCTTTTTTACCAGGAACCACCCCCCACTTCTTCAAGATCTCCACCCCAAGATATCTCTGGTCCCTGAAGATAAGGGCGCTTATTCACCCGAGTCCGTTATACGAGGCAGGGAGGGGCAGCTCCAGGGTATAAGGTGTGGTCATTAAAACACACTTTGTTTGGAAACTTTCTTATTTCTGAATGTAAAAATACTGTAAAACTATGAAAATTCAAATCACAATTTTCCCTGTTGTTACTTGAAAGGAAATGTGGAATATCCATTAAAACAGTTATATGTACAGAATGAGGCATCATATATTTTACACTACACACATCTTAAAAATTGTCTACATATATTCCTCCTGTATTAAAAATTGGTGATGAGGAAGGAATAATGTTTTATTAAACAATGACCTTTTTTATTTCATTTTATTTGTTGACTTTGTCAGCTAAGAGAGGTTGAGCAGAGGAGGATTGAGGATAATAATACTGTTATAAATAATTATATTGTGAAATAGAATATAGAAGAGAGTCCCTGAGAGAAACACCAAAATGAAACAATAGATCTTTGGAATTTTTTGGAATAACAAATTGAAGAAGATTCCAATTTAATTCATTGTGAAAATACTTGAGGTTCAAATGTTTGACCTTTTACTGTTTCTCATGTGCATAATAGGGCAGCTCAGGCTCAGGCTGGGCAACTGAGCAACATCAATGATTATAGCAATATAATTTCCTCAATAACAACAGTAGATAAGTCCACAATATAATACGTATGAATCAAACACAGTGGGACGTATGACACATCATTGATTTTGTTTCTCTTTTTATCAAGTGTTTGTCATTCTCTGCTCATAAAGAAATAATATGATACTCACTGTGATAATGATTGATATTGACTGATGTGATTTTTTAAGTTCTTGATATAACTTTGGTGTGTCAGGCTTTTAATAAATGTCAGATTATCTGTAACAATACATGTAATTTCTTTATGTTCTTCATGTGATTGTATCTGTTTTCATATACAACAAGTCATCCTGAGGCTGCATTTGAACTGTTTGTCAAGAGCCTTACTTGAATCCAGCCAAACACTATCTTACTACACCATGAAAATCACTCAGTGTGTTCTTACGGGAGCTTATAATGGACACTTTCATTCGGCATCAGTGCAATAGAGCTTTATTTCACTTTATAAACTAAAACTGACAACATTAAACGTGTTTCCCTTCCTGACAAATAAGAAACGTGAAGTTCGCAAAACTAGTTTTAACGCAGTAAAACACAGCAGTTGTGTTTCTGCTCGGTTTCGGAGCCGAAGGTCTGTGTCACTTCTCTTTAAACGTCAGAAGCCATGACACTGTCACATGCGTCATTAGTAACCACATCAGCTAATCAACTAATCAAACTTCGCTTATCCACTTCTTCTTTTACAAACCCCGCCCCTCCTGCTTCCTACTGCCCAATAGAAAACAGAATACTAAAACTGACGGGAACGTGAGCCAATCCCCGCGCTCCATTTGACGACGCATACGGAAATGGCGGTCGCCAGCACAGGGAGCAGTGAATGAAGGCGCCTCATGCCTGGTGTAAAACCACCCGCCCAAAGTGAGAGGAAACCTACCGGAGAGTTTTTCTCCTCCGACATGTCGACGGTCCGCTTCCCTCTGTCGATGTTCAATCAACAGCGCGTCTGCGTGGACGGTGACTCCATTAAAAACCCGTAAAGCCTTGAAATAGTGGCAGTACTTCTCTCAGACAGCTCCCACATGAATGAACCCGGAACGTCGTGATGTCATTGGACCGGTTGGAGGTCATTTCCTTGTTCCGTCCTGCAGTTTCCTATTGGGAGAGAGCGTGAGAGAAGTCAGGGTGTACTACAGATCGAGATCAAATAACAACATTCGCCTAATACTTCTCTTTTCTGGACGTGTCACCTTTTCCGTGTTAGCTGTGTAAATCCCTATTCTGTGTGAGGATAGTGAAATCATTTATTTACAAAACTGCTGTTACATACTTTGATCATGAGAGGATGTTTTAAAAGCTCCCCATGTCTTATTTTAAACAATTATCACAAACCTTTAAGGCATTTAGCAACATTTTAAAGAGAGTTCACCCAAAAATGATTGTATTGGATTTGGCTGCAACACTGTTTACCCCTGAAACTCCAAAATTGTTTAGTGGAGTCAAACACTTCACCCAGCCCTCCGTTGGCATAGTGGTGAGTAGATGATAAGTGAATTTTCCTTTTTGGGTGAACTATCCCTTTAAAGGTTGTTCTAGTGTTCACACAGGATTAAAGACAAAATAATACATCAGACGTGAAACAAAAATAGAACAAATAGATTCAAGCAGCAATAACAAGTCCATTAAAGAAAGATGTTTCAGGGCAGTTTTGTCTGTCAAGTACTGAAGAACTTTTGAAAATGTCTTGAGTTCATTCTTCCATCTGATTATATGGGAATTTACTTTTAAATATCTGCATCCATGTATAAAATGCTAAAATGCAACAGAAATTTAGCATCTGAATTATCGCAATTGGATTTTAGCAGTTGAACATATATACTTTGAATTTTTAAACTCAAATTTTTGATTCTGAATTTATAACATTGAAAAATAAAAGGGAAGAAAGACAAATTTTTAATTCAGTGTCAAAAATATACAAATGCATAATTTCAATGTAAAAAAAATTCAGTGCTAGAAATTCAAAGGCTTTAAAATTTCAAACTCTGATGAGACTGATTTACTTCCATAATATAAATGTTGGATGGTGGAGGAAACACTCAAATAGTTTACTTTGGTTAAAGTACAAATAGTAAAACTAAAAGCACCACATTCATTTTTCTTGTGTTCAAGTAAGTAAGGATTCTCTTTTTAAATATACTTAAAGTATTATAAGTAAAATACTCACAGTGTCTCCTATTCTCTAATGCTACTAATGCTACTACATCATTATCGTTGAGTCTTCAGAATCCACTTTCTTCAACAATGAGAACGTGTAACACAGTACATTGTAAAAATGTCATGTAGTAGAAGGTACAGATATTTTCTCATACGTGAGGTGGAGTAAAAGTACCTGAAAATAAATGTACTTAATCAAAATACAGATACATGAAAAATGTACTAAAGTGCATTAACAAAGTAGATGTATGTCGTTACATCCCACCACTGGTTAATTCTCCAATTGAATTGGGCTGGCAGTGTGGTTCTTCGTCTTCTTTTCATACACAGTTGAAATGGTGACATCTGGTGACCAAGAAAAGCTACTGCAACCCTATGAAGTTTATGACAACACCATAGACTGTATATAAAGGGCAACACCCACCTGAAGGCCCTTGTGTCACTTGATATGGTGCTTTAGTGCCACAAACCAGTTGGAACACTGTACCAAAGGCAAGGCAAGATCACATTAGACCACAAGGAACAAAGAAACAACAGGATTAGTGTTCTCTCTGAACTGAAAGCTTGATCATTGAGTACATAGAGCAATAAAAGAGCTTGCTCAATAGTCAGAGTAGTTCTTTTCTGAGGTTTTGACTTTTTAAAATGTATTTTATTATGATTGTTTAACATACAGAAACAGTTTATGCTGTGTTACCGTGTCTTTTACTTTACATATAATATGCTGTATGTCACTTTTAACTACTGTATTAATTGTGTGTATTATTTGATTACTAGCAGTCCACAATTTCCTGTACGATGATGAACCTCAAGTAGTACATTACTGACTGGGCATTTACAATTCTTCATTTCATGTTCGAAAAAATGTGAAAATCCAAGTGGCTGTCAATCAAGGAGAAGTCATTTTTTTAAAAGGCACATTCTGAAATGTCATGTCAACACTGACTTCAATTGAGTTGTAAATCTGCATGATGTTCAAAGCTCAAGTAAACCTATCTCTATGAACCTGATGTTTTCATGTTGCATAACACACACACACACACATATATTTTTGTTTCACTTTACTCTTTTCGCATCTGTTGCATTTTCACTCTTATATTTCCGCCATACTGTCATGTGACCTTTTAATTCTTGTCAAATGTTTGCCTTCAGTTCTTCATTTGTGTTTATCATTATTATCGAGTTATTATATATTATTATTATCAAGTTATTATTATTATCAAGTTATTATTATTATCAAGTTATTATCAAATTATTATTATTATTATTATTATTATTATTATTATTATTATTATTATTATTAGTATCATCGTTGTTGTTGTTGTTATTATTATTACCCATAGACACACACACACAACCTGTGTTTGATTCTAAACGTGATGGTATTTTACATGTTTTTATTGACATGTTTCATATTTACATCACAAAGGGAAGAGATGAAGATGGACAGTATTTTGAACCATGTTGGAAATCAGAACAGTGTGAAGAAGAACCGCCCGTGGAAGTCGCACTAGTAAGTTATTTATGCAACAACAGTTTGGGGCCCACGTCACTGGTTTCCACAGTGGGCTGATCTAACGCTGCTCTTCCGGTGGAGACGTGGCTCTGTGCTGCTTCCATATTGACGCTAGCTAGCTAACAACCACACAACGAGAAGTCAGCTGCACAATCGCTCCTTGTTATTCCAGAGTGATAAGAAATCCCCTCAAAGCGAGACACGCGAGAGACTGAAGACCGTCCTACCATAGCGAGGGACCAAAATGGTGAGTTATTTCCCTGCCTGTTATCGGGCCTTGCAATTATCATAACATTGGCTAACCTGGCAAGAAGCTAACGCTAGTTGGGTCTCAGTTAGCTAGCTTCTCGAGGAGGAGAAATACAAACGCTTCACTCCGTCGGGTTGACAGGTTTAAGTCACTACGTACAGGCTAAAGTGAGACAAACGAACCGTCGTTTCATTACCCAGCTGAACGTGTAGTGAATGGACGACACTGAATGTGCTGATACGGCTGACGTTAACTAGCGCTACAAGCTAGCGCTGAGGTTAGCTCCTGTCATTAGCCGGATCCGGGCTAAACCTGCCAGACTGTCCCCAGCCAGTCTACACCGTGCTGCAGTAAACCAGAGACAAGTGTATGCTGGCATAATTATTACCATCACTTGTATTATTACAGTTGTTGCTCGTTTATATCAAGTTGAGATACAGTCCGCTCGGTGTCTGTCATTCCCAGCTTCAGCCATTGTCAACGTGGAATTAATGCACCAACCACCATTCAAGACTGTGGTGATGCAAAATGGGTTTTACGACTAGTCAGACATTAACACAACTTAAAAACGACCTTACGGCTGCTGGATCGCTGTTACATGTTACAGACATTCACGTTGTCTTTGCTCATAGTGGATCTGCCATCTACTTCCATAGTCTTCATTCTCATCTACTTTAGTTGTAATGTTAGTTGTAATGTTATTTTGTGTGTTGCACACAGAGTGCCCAACCCTCATGGGTTCATAACTTTCTTGCCATGATTGTTTTTTTTCACCAAGATCTGCTTTTAAAAAGTGTCCTCCCCGAGCCAGAATAATTTGACATAAATAGAGGATGTTAGCTCAAAAGACCGTCCCTTATGTCTTGTTGACAGCACAATAGAGCAAGATGTGAACCTTATTCTCAATTTCACAAAATGCACACAACAAACATATACAACATAATTTGGCCACACTTTCTCTCACCTGAAACAACAAACGTTTGTGGCATCCGGAGTTGAGGTAAAATTATGATTCATCACCTTTATTATTAAGTTCCTGTAGACATATAGTTCACTTCTGCCGTTTGGTCTCAGAATCAGAAAGTATTTATTGCCAAGTAGGGTTACACCTACCTGGAATTTGCCTTGGTATATAGGTATATACAATGAACATTTGTCTCATTTGTACTCTCACACTGTGACTGTCCAATATGTTTTTATTTTTTTAACTTAAGGTCTGTAGACAAAGTAATCATGATTTCTCATCACCTGCAGGTGCTGTTGGCAGCGGCGGTGTGCACCAAGGCCGGCAAGGCCATTGTATCGCGGCAGTTTGTGGAAATGACCCGGACTCGTATAGAGGGTCTCCTGGCTGCATTCCCCAAACTGATGAACACGGGCAAACAGCACACCTTTGTGGAAACAGACAGTGTTCGCTATGTGTATCAGCCTCTTGAGAAACTCTACATGGTCCTCATCACCACCAAGAACAGCAACATCCTTGAGGACTTGGAGACGCTCAGACTCTTCTCCCGCGTGGTAAGAAATAATGGCGTCTTCCTGCATATTTCTGCCACATCTGTCAGATATATATCCAACAGATTATAGATATTTAACATTATCTACATTTGAAACCTGAATGTAAAATGGATTACAGTCTGCTGCTGTAATCATTTAATCTAAGTGCATAAACAAAAAAATTGAGGATAATTTTTTTCTAATCCTAATTTCACTTGTAGCTTTGATCATGTTTTCCCATACTGCTTGACTCGCAAGGATACTTGTCCAAAAAATATTTTAATTTATTCTTTTTGTATATCAGTTGATCAACATTTACATCCTGTAAATCTGTTAAGTTTACTAATTTGGTCCAACTAGTTGTCTTGTGACAACCTGAATTTATGTCTGCAGTGTAACAGCAAACTCTTGTGCACTGCCTTCCTCTTTCATTTTCTGATAAAAATGTTGGTAGCACAGGAAATGTGACACAGTTGAGACTGGGTAGATGTTTTGAGCAAGAAGTTCATATTTTTTACCTGCTCAGTCCAACACCTAGTGATTGCTGGTAGATTAGTGCAGGTGTGTGATCTTTGATAAGCTAAAAGCTTGAGGCTGAACAACAACAAATGTCTGACACTCTTTGAAATACATTGAATTTGAAGATCAGATGAAGGACCTCTCCACTTGCAGCATCCAAATGAAAGATGGGTGGTGGTAACGCATGTTAAGATCAGGGTGCACAGCCACACAAGCTGTTTTCAGACATGAATATTGGGTTCCCTTCTTTCTCCAGAGGTTGCCTCCAGTCTTAGAGGTCTGGCACTTAGATCTGGCACTTAGATCACGTGGCGCTGCTGCCTGTGATATGAGCCTGAGAAGAAAACACATGGGTAGTCTTACCAGCATGAATGCAACCCCCAGTGAGGTTATCATCTGCATCAGTTATTTAGGTGAGCTATTCTGACTCTGGCTTCGGGGATGGAGGCTTGTCCAGGATGGGCACAGATGACTTAGTGGATGGGCCCACATTAACAGGCTGTTGTGCTGGGTGTGAGGCCCAACTTTTCACTGCCAAAGCGCACAAGTTTGATGTGTAATGGGTAGAGAGAATAGGTGAAGACACAGCAAAGGGTGAGCCAGCAGGCACCACCAAAGGCCACACTTTGAATTGTGCTCCACAGGTTAATTAATTACAGATTTGAAATCTCAAGAAGACAGACCATTAAATCAGCAAAATAAAATGACTCACCACTAATAGCTGATATGTATTGGTCAAGCTGCCCAACTGTTGTTGATGTTCATTTCAATATGTTCTCACTTTATTTATCCTTTTAAATGAATAGACTTAGATTACAATCCAAAATGTAAAAAAGTAGTTCATAAGTAAAGGAGGAGTTTACAGATTAAAGTTCACTATTGCTATAATGGGTTTACGTAATTTTTTTACTTTAGGAGGTTAGGGACCAGCTTTCGAGCACCCTATTCATTTCTTTGTCATCTTTTGTTGCTCTGCTTGTTTAGCTCATGAGATTTAATGTCAGTAGGTGGCGGTAATTAGCTGTGGATTTACTAGGGACTCTAGTAAGTGGGTAGGGACCCATTCAGGCTCATAAAGCTAATTACTGCTGAAAAGGAAATAAACCACTATGGTCATTCCCTACACATAACATTATTCATGTTAGTAACTAAATTATATATTTCTGAAACAACATAAAACTTTCAAAGTATCATTGGTTTTAAAGTTGCAGTTTGTAAATGTTAAATACATTTAATGTGCATGGATTATTCTCTATTGTTGGCTTGTTAGCCAGTAGAACACTGACACTATGGTGAATATTTACAGTGTTTTTTTGAACATCTTGTTCAACTTGTTTTTTTGTGACTTCAGTGACGAGGAGTTTGCTTAAAGTATTAGTTAAGGCCAATTGGGTTTGTTGAAATGATAAATGTAAAGATTACATTAACCAACATAAGATAAAAACTTACCAGCTTGTTAATGTCTGGATATGGACTGCTCATGTCAGCTAGTGTGCAATTCCAGTGGATGCATATATATATATATATATATATATAATCGTACAGAATGTCTGTTCATATTAGTGAAGAATAAGAATAGAGCTGAGACATGGACCATGCATGGAGCATAGTGAGTGAATTTGAAATGAGAGAGATAGAATGTTGAACAGTGTGTACACAACAGCGGCTGTACAACATTTCTGGTAAGTGAACCTAGATTAGACCTTGTTGGCTGGTGGGCTGTCCACAGGAAACCACATGAGAGTGTGCTGTGTGTGTATTCTGGGACTCACTGATCACTAACAACCAAGTTAGTTATTTCATGTTATCATTCTACAGTAATCTTTTTCTCCCAGATTAAAATGATTCCTCTGAATGTCCTGATCCTTAAATATTGGGTGTCTGCCGTGTCCAATCTGATACTTGTCTTTATGTTATTTAAAAAGTCTATGTATCTGACATCTATCATCTTCCATACATTATTTTTGTTAACTTCTTATTCCAAATCCAGAAGGACAGTGGTTGTAGGGCAGTCAAGCTTTTAGCATCATAAAGAAATATGTTTTCTTTAAGTAATTCTAAAAGTACACATCTCTTCCTCACTGCAGTGTTAAAATGTTTTTTCTGATTCAACTTGTTGATATCAATCTCTTTTCCCCCCACCTTTTCAGATCCCAGAATACTGTCGTGTGCTGGAGGAGAGTGAAATATCAGAGCACTGTTTTGACCTGATCTTTGCCTTTGATGAGATTGTGGCATTAGGCTACAGAGAGAACGTCAACCTGGCTCAGATCCGCACCTTCACAGAGATGGACTCCCATGAGGAGAAGGTGTTCCGTGCTGTCAGAGAGGTGAGAGATCAAATAAGATTCACGATTCATTAAAGTGACGTCCTCAGGGGATAATACAAAGAAATTTAATTATGTGCATTTGCAAGCATAAATATAGTTAACAATTTTATACTTTTGGGCAATTTTATGTATTTATCACGTACAAGAGTACTGTAAACATCAGTGAAAGCGAACGGGTGTCTCTCTGTTGTTATAACAACTTATACCTGACCATACTACACAGACCCAAGAAAGAGAGGCCAAGGCAGAGATGAGGAGGAAGGCCAAGGAGCTGCAGCAGGCTAGAAGGGATGCTGAGCGCTCCGGAAAGAAGGTGCCTGCTTTCGGCGGCTTCGGCAGCGCTGGCATGACCAGTATCTCCTCAGGGTCCATCATCACAGACACCATCGTCGAGCCGGAGAAACCCAAGATCACACCCAGTACAGCCAGGTACAGCTGGGAGAAGTACACAAATGAACATTGTTTTTTTGTCATTGTTTTGGTTTGCATTACAATTGACATGTATTTTTCTGGACAAACTTTGTAGTTTGGCAAAAATTTATGAAGCCTTTTTTTTTTTTTTTTTCAGATCAAGTGGACCCAGTAAGGCTCTGAAACTGGGCGCTAAAGGGAAAGAGGTGGACAACTTTGTTGACAAGCTGAAGTCTGAGGGTGAAACCATCATGCCCAGCACAGGAAAGAGAGGCTCAGATGTATCTAAGGTTCTTCCTCCGCCAGTCAATGTGGAGAGGTACAAACACAACAGGGCCTGTATATGTATCTTCTGATATCTTTGAAATCAATACTTCCTGACCTGACTTAAATTAAGGGGGCTTCACAGTGTATATCCTGTCTATTATTTAACATAAATGAAAATAAAAAAGATACTTAGGATTGTTTTAATTATGTAAGATCACTGTAATGGTTTTGTTGTATATTATGATCCTGCTAAACTGTATTAATGAATATCTGACCATGCAGCTCACAGTTTGAATGTGTTTTTACCCTAGTGTACATCTGCGTGTGGAGGAGAAGATCTCGCTGACTTGTGGTCGTGACGGTGGCCTACAGAACATGGAGTTGCTGGGCATGGTGACGCTCCGAGTCACGGATGACAAGAATGGACGCATTCGCCTCATCCTCAATAATAATGACAACAAAGGGTTGCAGCTGCAAGTAGGTCAACACAAATCATATTGTGACTGGAAAACAAGGATGTTGGAAGTTACTTTTTGAAATACCTGTTACTATTGCCGTCATCAGTTCAGTACTAACAGCCACTATTATGTCTGGTGTACATACAGTGGATCACATGACTTCTGGGTGATAACCTTGTTTCTCTATCTTCTCTACTCAGACACATCCCAATGTGGACAAGAAGTTGTTTACAGCGGAGTCTGTGATTGGCCTGAAAAATCCAGAGAAGTCCTTCCCTCTCAACAACGATGTTGGCGTGCTTAAGTGGAGACTACAGACCACAGACGAGGCCCTCATACCGCTAACCAGTACGTTCTAACATGTGCTTTATCTGGGGACTTAAGGAGTAAAGTTTAAATGATGCCACTATTTATTTCAGTAGATAATCTGAGCACTATGCTGCACATGTACTGTGACACCTTTACACAGTTCACACATGTATTTGGATGGCCAATATCATCATAAACTAACCTCAATAACTCTACTGCTGCGCAACATCCTCTGTTTGCCCTGATGGCCACAGTTCACTACAGGGGCTTTGATACTGCCACAACAAATGTAGTACAACTGAACAGTCTCCTGCTGCTGTCTCACCCTCTTCGTATTTCTCTCACAGTAAACTGCTGGCCTTCAGAGAGTGCTACTGGCTGTGATGTCAACATTGAGTACGAGCTGCAGGAGGAGAGTCTCGAGCTCAATGACGTGGTCATCAGCATCCCTGTACCGTAAGTACATCCACTAAACAAATGTATACGCTCCCACTGACTTTGGCTGATGGGTTGTTGATGCATTAAAAGTAGCTGTAATTGTTGTTCTTACATTTTATACTCTGTGATCTGTTACAACAATAAAATGATACCTAGCAGTTCATAGGATTTAAGAATCTAGTTATTATTAGAATTCACTCTTCAATCTGTCAGTGTGTGGGTTTGTAAACTTAATCGTATCTGGCTGCAATTAGTTGATTTTGAATACAAAACCACAAAGACTAGAAAATGATTTTCTTTTCTCATTTAGTTTTATGGATTTTTACTTTTTCATAGGGAAAAAATAATGCATCCATAACAAAGATCCATAGAGAAATGTTTTGGGATACCTTGTCTTATTTAGATGCATTTTCAATTAAAAATGTCTGTTCCTCTGCAGGTCTGGGGTGGGAGCTCCAGTTATTGGTGATTTGGACGGCGAGTACAAACATGACAGCAGGCGAAACATCCTTGAGTGGTGCCTACCTGTCATTGATTCCAACAACAAGACCGGTAGCCTGGAGTTCAGCATCGCCGGACAGCCCAATGACTTCTTTCCTGTCAACGTGTCCTTTGTGTCCAAGCGCAACTACTGTGACATCCAGGTGGGTTACTGATCAGACATGTTACCTGTCAGGAGTTTCTGTGTGTTTGGTGGCAATCTTTTCTTCACCAATGTCTTCATGAATGTTTCTATCGTGTGAGTGCTGGTGCCGAAGAGAGTTTTAACTGAGTTGAGATCTCAAACGTTTGCAATTTAGACTCCAAAAGTCTGAACCTGAATGTGTTTGACCCTAAAATGATTTCAGCTGTTGGTTAACCCTTAAGGCACCTGATGAACATTTTTGAAAATGTTAAGCAAAAATTAATGCATATGGCATGACAATTTTTTTTCTTTGTTTCACTGTGTAAAAAAAAAAGTTCCTTTTGGCACCTTCGTGGCAAAAAATGCCCCATTCAAACTCACTATAACTGCCGTTTATGCCCCTGTCCTGGCGACAGCCAGTGGCCGGAGGCATTACGTCTTTGGGTTGTCCTTACGGACGTACATCCCATTCCCTTGAACGCGATATCTCAAGAATGCCTTGAGGGAATTTTCTCAAATTTGGTACAAACATCCACTTGAGCTTGGATTTCATATTGTTAGCCCAGGGTCAAAGGTCAAGGTCACAGTGGCCTCACAAAGTATGTTTATTTTTGATATGTTCTTGGGGGAATGTCTGCAAATTTGGTACAAACTTTCACTTCAACTCAAAGTAAGTGGTAATACAGTCCTAAAAATGTTTTGCCTAATGTTAACATTATGAATAGATAGTGTATTAATATGCAGTAAAACAGTTGTAGTCACTGCTGATTGTGCTCATTGATGATAAACTTCTTAATTGACTTCCTTTTTTTTCACAGGTTACCAAAGTGACTCAAGTAGATGGCGACAGCTCCACTAGATTTTCTTCAGAAACCTCCTTTGTTGTCGACAAATACGAAATCCTGTAAAATATTCCGAAATCGACAAAATCAAAAAAAAAAAAAAATCACCAACAAAAAAGTTCTATGCTACAGAGAAAGATTGAAGATTTCTTGCCTGCCCACCCTGTATACTATTTCAAAGACTGTGTACATCGACAGGACGACATCAGCCCTCCGGTCGAGGCCTCTTCCTGTGGTGGAGCAGAGCAGCGGTGGTGTATTTATATGTTTGTATGAGAGAGGATCATCTATATATAGAGTTAATTGAACAGGTAAAACCATCAAGCCCACACAAAAAAAGAAAACTACACTGATGCTGTTGTGTTTGCCAACCAGAGCAGTAAAGACAACTTTAGACAAGTAGAGGATGACTGGGGGGACAGCAGTGGCCATCTTGTCATCAGTCTGCCATGTGGTAGAGAGAGAGAGAGAGAGCGAGAGAGAGGGAGACCACGGACCTGAGGCCACTGTATCAGTCTCCAACAGAAAGAGCTGGTAGTTGATCATCCTCCACAAACTTTCTCCTTCTCACTCACATTGCAATGGTTCATCAAATCTTAAATGGGGTTCTTGCTTTCTGTTATCCATAGTAACTGCAGCATTGTAGCTGTCTCAATCATTATAAGCCTGTTGCTCTTTAATTGTTAAACTATTGTGATTTGCTCTAATGATCTGACTGCCGATTTTTTTGTTTTTCTTTCTTGTGAGAAGTTTGATTTTTCAGTTTTTGTAGGGAGGTAACACATTGGTTCTTCGCTGAAAAGCAAAATATGGCTTAGTGCTAAACATCCTTTATGTACTGTCTGTGGTTTCATCAGCAAAATTGTCCTTTTATTTTTAACTTTGATATTTTTTACTGTTTGCTGTATAATTTGTCAATGTTTATCATTAATTTGGATATTGAAATTTGACAGTGAAGAGCAGGACTTTGTAAGGGAGCCTCAGCTGCAGGGCAAAGTGAATTACCAGTAAATATATTGGACTTTCGCATTAATTGAATGTTCTGACTTTTTTGTAACATGAGCGCAACCACTCCTCACTTTGTCAGAAGGAAACGTGGCCATGTTTCATTCTGCTCCATTTAAGTCCACTAATCAGCCCTTACATACGTCGGAATGAAAAGTTCTTTGAACACAGCCCAGAAACAACACACAAGCAACTAATCTTACATTTGACACCCCGCAAGGCGTTGTTGATCTGGGGTGGGAGTGGGTCTGAGTTGTTTTGATGGTAGAAATCCGTGCACACCAGGAGAGCAGGGATCAGACTGTCAGCCTGATATTCAGCCCCACAGGTTCGAGGTAAGCAGAGAGACTACTGGAGCCCTCGCAGTGAAGTCTGCTGCCGACAACCTCTGACCATCCACCCAGTCATCCTTTACTTACATTCTCACTGTACATCAATATTATTCAAAACAATGTTTTTCATCTTGGTTTCTTTTCCTTTTCTTTTTCATTTGTACTCCCCAAATTACAATTTGACAGTGGCTGTGTGGATGTGGGGTTGAAAATGGCTATTTTGAGCATTTTTAACTATAATACTGAAGGGGAATCTTAACATTCCAGTGTACAATTAGAAAAAAGAATCTTTAATGGAATAAAATGTATTATTGAAAATGTAAGTCTGACTTTTTTTTTGCCCCGGGGGGGGGGGGAGTTGGTAACTTAAATAGCTTATCTTAATTAGGAACTTATCTAACAATATCAATCAAAATGAACAATCATAAAGGCTGTTTTATTTAAGTGCAGAAGATGTGGATCTCCCTGACTGGGCATCTCTTGACAATCTTACTCCCTGCAAGTATAGAGTCATGTAGTCTATTTACAAATGTCTGAAGCATAGTATGTATGTTATGATTGTCGATGCATCTCAACTTCCTCCCAATTTCCAGAAATTAAGCAAAAATATCCTGCATACAAATGCTGCCATCTTGTGCTGATGATGTCATTTGAGAATCTGCAGTAAGTGATGGGGAATGGAGCTGTGGTATCGAGGTCCTTTTGATGCACGCACTCAATCAGCCAATTTTACCTTGTTTTTATAGCATCAAATAGATTAAAACCAAACTTACCAGAAACATCCATTACACATACATTAGTGCATTAGTACATTATATATATATATATATATATATATAACATAACATAACATATAACACTAGAATCTAAAAACTAAGCAGACGCAGCAAATAACCACATTGAAATAAAACAAAAGAAAACATCTATATGATATATCAGAGGTGATCTACACGTACAGTTGTGTAGTATCTTGCTAAAAGAGCCACCAGGATAAGTAATGCCTGTTATTTCTCGAGACATTTTCTGGATTAACTCAGTTAAAATGTGTTGTGTCTCCGTGATGACTGATCACAGTCACTTGTAATCCCTCACAATGATTCATCCTTGGAGGGGGACAGAGTCCAGACCAAACATGGAGCTGTGAGCCGCAGGTGGAACTCTACATCCATGACTCATGTCTGCTCTCCACAGGTCTTTTCCACAGCAGACATTTTGTTTGCTTGTTCGTCTGTTTGTTGTTAGCTAGCAACAATAATCACAATTATTGGATGAATGACTGTTATTGCTTCTAAATGTGAAAACCAATAAACAAAGTTAAAAAAAAAAAAAGTTCAGTGTGTAGAATTTAGTGACATCTAGTGGTGAAGTTGCATGTTGCAGTTGAATACCTCTCACCTCACACTCCCCTTCCAAACCTAGGCTTATAACACAGTGTAAATGAACTCGTTTCGAGTCGAATATGAACGTCGGGCCTTGAGGACACTCGGATGACACCACACAAGCAGTATTGAGGCATGTTATGGTTTTTCTGTTTTATTAGGTCTGAAGTCTAGGTCCCCATTGACTTCAATCGGATTCTGCTGCTACAAAGTATACTTCTGAGGGAATTTAAATTTTTCAGTGAACTATCCCTTTAATGATCCAAAACACAAATTTTGCCAGATGCTAAATTGCCACATAAAGCATTTAGTATTTTAAAATGTTTTTTTATTAGGAGGTAGGCTACCTTCAGTTTAATAAATATTACTATTTGCCTTGGGGTTTTTTTTGTTTAAAACTCCTCTCCCCATACCTTGATTTCAATTTCAATTTTTTTTTTCTATGTCATACAGACCATTTCCTATGATTGTAAACTGATCTCAGACTATATAATGTACAATTAACAAAGCAACTTTATGAAAAAAATCTTTACAAAATGTCATATACATTATTAATCCACTACACAAAATATGCAAGATGGTAAATTACAGCATAAACCATTTAATATTTTAAAATAGGTTTTTAATCACCTTCAGTTTAGAAATGTTATCACATTGATTGTAGTACAAGTAAAATCCTTAAGATGTGGCTCAGGGGTGAGAGAGGGTTGTCCACTGAGGGTTGGTGGTTCAATGCCTGGCTCCTCCAGTCTGTATCCCAACGTGAACTTGCTACTGAACTATACGGCTGTGATGAATGGTGTGTGATAGGAGAAACACATCTTATGCTTCTGTGTGTATGTAGCTTGTATTGTAAAGTACTTTGAGTTGTTGATAAGACTAGATAAATACAGCTGTATGTATTTCAGTGATACAACCAGTACTTTTGAATCTCAAATGTTTGCTTTAGCACGAGACAGTGCTTCTTATAAAAGTAAAATCAGAAGCTGATATTTTCTCCTGGCTTGGATAAAGTATTTATTTTCCCCTTTTATTACGAGACTTGACAAAATAAAAGAGGCACAATCCGTGAGTGGGGACTGTTGGGCCTTGGTGCAGGTATGTTCTCTACTGAGTGACATTCTAGTTAATAGAAATACTTACAACAAAATAAGAGCACATGACAACAGGAGTTTATCTAGAGCTACAAACTTTTATTAAACATGTCAAATTTGTGGCAGTTTTCACATCAATGAGACTTTATGAGATTTACTGGACACTGTGTGGTCTATATTGATTCGAGAATCATTACAGCCCTAATGAACACTAACCCACTCATATAATGAACCATAAAAGATTTCTTCCAGCAGATGGAGCTGGATTAAAGAAAGAATCTGAGCCGGTAACAGATTTATCTTTGCATAGTTGAAGATGATCTTAACTGACTTAACAGCCAAAAGTTAATAGCGCTCATAATCATCATACTCATTACTGGTGATGTTCGGGATCACCAGGGCAGCACCTCTCCAGTAAAGCTCAGAAACAACCCATGAGCCTTTTCACTCAGGCCACCAAACACAGACAACATGGAGGAGGTGCTCTCCTCTGGACTCAATGGAGCCTGGAAAGACACGAAAACACACAAAAACAATGATGTGTACATCACCCAGGACACTATTGTAGAAAAGCTCTTGAATATTTGGAATGTTAAAGGCAATTCTCACTTCGAATTATGTTGTAACAGCTGGAATCTTTCACTCTTTTTAAAGCAGAAAGCTGAGGCCTGTCTTCTGCTTTTTAATAATATCTTTAACTCTATGTATAACACAGTCTAGGGATTCTCATTTATCAGGGTTAATTGACTCAAATAACTGTATAGCTGAGGTTTCACAGATTCTCCAAAGGCACTGAGACACTCTTTCTATCCCAGAGGATGATATGATTTAAACACAGTTTGTGTTCAGAAGGACTGTGACTGTCTGACTGGCTCTTACCTGAGGCCCCCCCATGTCGGTGTGGACCCAGCCTGGGTGTATGGCCAAACAGAGAATCCCATCGGGCTCCAGGTCTGTAGCCATACAGCGACTCACCATGTTTAGGGCACACTGAGGAGGCACATCAAACTACCATGAAGCATAATGCTACACTCATCCCACTATAGAGAAGTGTAACACATCATCACAGCAGCTGGCACATCACCTTGGACGTCCTGTAGGGGAACCATTTGATATTTGCACTCTCCCCCCAGTTGAGCTCCACAGAGCCCAGCTGAGAGGAAATATTGATAACTGCTGCCCTCTGGATGCTCATGCTCCCTGAGCCGCCTGCTCCTCCTCTGGACGCAGCTGCTTTTAGCAGAGGGAGGAAGGCCTGGGATCAGAGGGAGGAAACAAATATATACCTTACATATTTTATTATAAAACTGATATTTGAAACTGAAACACAACACATGTATAGATATAAAGTTATTAGGAGACAATGACTAAAGCGTTCACTGCCAGATTCAAACATACATTACACTGTTTGGAAACAGACTGTCAGTTTCGCCCTCTGGAGGCAGAATTTTATAATTTCAGAGAGAAGGGCGGACTTTTCTAAAAATAATATATAATATAATATAATATAATATAATATAATGTATTTCAGGCCAAGTTAAAATTTTACAGTGAAGCCTTAAGGTTGCAATTACTTTTATTTACTTGATTTAACTTTTATTGATGATTATTGATCAGATGCAGATGCAGCATCTGATCAATAATCTTGATACAAATGCAATTCAATCCAAAATTCATCATGTTCTAACACTATATTATATCACAGAGCTACCACAAAACTGTATATATACAATTTGAGTATCCTGAAAAGATGTTAATCTTTATTTTTTGACATTCAAAATATTATTATAAAATTGAATAGAAAAAAAGTAGCACCCAACCAATTCAAATATAATAATAATAATAATATTATATAATATAAGAAAAAGGCAAATTTGAGCCTTTCACAGCTGATTGTATCAGTGTTTGCCAAATGAAAACGTATTGTACACAATAAACAATGCAGAAAAGATGTATTCATGATTACATTTGACATATTAATATGTCTATGTTCTATGTTTTTGTTTGTATTTGAATTTCCTTTTATGGCTGAACTGGAAAATATCAAATGTCAGGGTTTGATAACATCTTGGGAATCATTGACACATTGTCTTTTTGGTAGTTAAATATATATTTCTACCAACATATCAGTATTTGAAATGCTTTACTCCCTAAAATTGGAAACTGCTTCAACCCCCAAACATCCATATCGTCCAGACTCTGACAAAGGTCCATCAAAATTTTGCATGACCCAAGTTGACGTCTTCAAACTGTATTTACAGACACTGTCCTTCCATTGGAACAAACTGTGTGTCGGCAGGCTTCCTGAGCAGAGCCTGAGTTTCTACCAGCTCAGGGTGTCGATCTGTGATATTTATGAAATGAAGTCTTTCCAGAGTCAAGGGTTTTTTGTTTCTGCTGTCCATCAAGGTCATCTTGTTATTTGAGTTTGCCTCCTCCTGGTGACTGCATCAAAGGGGGCTAGAGCCCCTGCCCTTTTTCTTCCTGGAGAGAAAGTGCCCCTTTTCTGGGGTGCTTTTTTAAAATAAATGATTATACTCCTGTTTGTGCACAGCTCCCCTGTCCAAAAAAAATATACATTGATTGAATAAACAATCTAAATATCAGGTCCGGAGATTAGACTAGTCTCTACCCTCCCTCCACGTCTCCTGCACAGTGGTGAGCACTATGTGGACATTTCTTGATTCTTAGATGCATCGCGACATGGACGACTCTGCATTGATGCAGAGACAGAACAATAATCTATTCATGTTGTTTTTAGCGATGTCCCACCACTGAATAACTTTAACACCGCTGCTCCAGGACCGGGACGGACGCACATTAAAGGTCTGGTCATCCTGTGTGCATTCGAATCATTGACTGTTGAATCATGAGGTTAGTGAAGGTGAACTAGTGAGCACACAGTCATCGACAGTCACGTCAGACAGGAAGGCAGCACCTCCCAGCTCCTGTTCCCGTAGGTGTGGTTTTTCTTTGCTTGTGTGGAGCTGAGTGGTGATGAACTAAGCTACAAGTGCCTCAGGTTTACAGCTAATTAGACTAAAGACAAAAAAATATATAGTTAACTTGTGTCTTGCTAGCAAACAGACAGAAGGTACAACAAACACCATCTGAATATGTATTTTTTGTACCTTCTGTCTTGCTAGCAAA